>NC_060281.1:36309200-36609200 GCF_021613505.1 Equus quagga
TTGGGAGGGGGAGGGAAGTCAGTTATAGGAGGTTACCAGACTAGCACAATAAAATGCAGATTTAAGTCCTTGCCTTTGGCATTGATTAAGAGTTTCTAGAGAGAAGGTCATCTCCTTTCTTCTTCCTGGTACAGAGAGGGAGGCACCTTTTACAGATAGAGATTTACCTTACAAATGTAAATGTGTCCTAACAAAGGGCAAGTTCCATTCCTCAGATCCTCCTTCCCTGTCCCAGTGTATCAAAAGCAATCAACCTCAAATAATCCTGATGCCAAAGAGACATATCTTGGGGTGGCCAATTCCAGTCCCCCACAACGGGAAAGGCGAGAGAGCCATGTGGCCTGTTTGTTTAGGTTAAGCTCTAAGGAAGGGGTACGATTCAGGAGTGAGCCTTGTGGAGGATTGTGGGGAGCACAGTCTGAGCCAGAGGCTGGGCTAGCAGCATTCTGAGATGACAGTGAACACGTCAGCCAGAAATGCTCAGACTGGACCCCATTCTCAAGGGTTTGGTCAATGTCCTGGAGGCAAAAAGGAAGCTTTGAAGATTTCTGAGTGAGAAGTGACAGAATGAAAGAAGCATTTGACAGAGGTTTTAAGGATGATTCTCTCCCTTAACAAGTTATGTAAATAGGTTAGAGGAGACTAGAAATAGGCAAACTAGTGGAACTGCTCCCATTCATCCAGTTACTAATTCATTTAATAAACATTCGCAAACTGACATTGTTTAAATAATTTAGATCAAATTGTATTAATGGAAATTAAAATGAACACAGGCAAGTTGAGAGAGAAAGCAAAGCAAGGCTGTCCAAATTCAATTAAATCTAGAGGATGAAGGGCAATACTGAGAAAACAGCAAAGGAAACTAGGAAACACCGAGGTAGGGATGAGGGAGCAAGGCAAAAGATTTGCAAATTTACTGGATAATAAAAAGAGCCCAAGACACCGGTAAGATTACCAATCTCCCTACACTTGGGGAGGGAGCAAGCATGTTTAGGTCCTATTCAATACAACTCTATGCACTGGGTATTTTATTATTTAATGGATAATTTCCTTATGGTTAAAAAAGTAAAAGATGTAATGAAATCTCCCTCCTTGCTGGAGTATAATTATTCCCATTTCACCAGAGAGTAAACTGAGGCTCAGAATGGGAAACCAATTTGCTTCGGCACAGTAGGAAGTATCAAGTAGGGCTTGTCTCACTTAGTTTCTGTCCTACAGAAATGTTGCAGTCTGATAACAAAGCCTTTCTTTTTTGAAACAAAATTGCGACTGTCTGTAAATGGGGTTTAATAAAGCGCCTCACTGACCGGATGGGGCTCCGTCGGCCACCCCCATCCCTCCAGCCTCCTGGAGAGGCCAGATGTCTCCTCCCATAGCAACACAAAGCCACCTTTCTCTCGTCTGGCCAAGGCCTAGGCACCTGACAGGAAACCCAACAAAAGACTAGCGGTCCAGGGCCGCCGAAACTCGGCGGTGGGCCGGGAGCGCGCAGGCAGGGGCTACCCTGTCACCGCCGCGCCCCGCGGACACCGCCTGCCTCCTACACCGCTCCCGCGGCTCGTGCTCCGAGCATTCTGCCCAAGGGTGGATGACCGGGCCGCCACCGTCCTCCGGGGGAGGAAACACTAAGGGACCAGAAGCCAGTAAATCCGGCGGCGCGCGGGAGGCCCGGGCCAAGCCCCGCCCCCCGAGCCGCCCCTTCCGCTCGCGCCGGGGTGGGATCTGCGCGGCCGCCGGGATCCGCTCGGCCGCGGCCACGTTGTCTTGCGCGCCCCGAGCGCCCGGCTCCGCGAGCCCGAGCGGCGGAGCCTCCTTCGCGCAGCCGCTGCGCTCGGCGGGGCCGCGGGGTCCCCACGCTCCCTCGGCCGGGCCCCGCTGCCCGGTTCGAGCGCGCGGGCGCGTCTGGGATCCGGGCCCGGGAGGCGCCGCCCTCCGTCAGCGCCGCTCGCCTCCCGGCGCCGCCCGGAAGCAGCGAACGGGAGGGAGCGCGGCAGAGTTGGGCTCCGCTCAGAGCTGGGCGCCGGGGCCCATGCCCGTGCGCCCCCGCGGGCCCGCGCCATGGCCTCTGGGAGCGTGGCCGAGTGCTTGCAGCAGGAGACCACCTGCCCCGTGTGCCTGCAGTACTTTGCCGAGCCCATGATGCTCGACTGCGGCCACAACATCTGTTGCGCTTGCCTCGCCCGCTGCTGGGGCGCGGCGGAGACCAACGTGTCGTGCCCGCAGTGCCGGGAGACCTTCCCGCAGCGGCACATGCGGCCCAACCGGCACCTGGCCAACGTGACCCAGCTGGTGAAGCAGTTGCGCACCGAGCGGCCGTCGGGGCCCGGAGGCGAGATGGGCGTGTGCGAGAAACACCGCGAGCCCCTGAAGCTGTACTGCGAGGAGGACCAGATGCCCATCTGCGTGGTGTGCGACCGCTCCCGCGAGCACCGCGGCCACAGCGTGCTGCCGCTCGAGGAGGCGGTGGAGGGCTTCAAGGTGAGGGCCGGGCGCGCGGGCCGGGGAGGGGCAGGAGCGCGAGTCGGACAAAGGGAAGAGCGAGCCAAAGGGGCTTCCTTTTTTCCGCCTAGAAAATGGCTGAGCCGGACGTGTGGTTCCCAGCCGTCATTTCCTCTCTGTCCGCTCCAGAGCCTCGGCACTCAGATTTGGGAGGAAAACCTGTAGCTGATGAGGAAGCCAGAAGTCTCCCCACCCCCACTCTCCTTATGTGCCCCTAGGTTTGCCGGCTCACGAGCACATTATGCATAAAGACGGCCCCTGGAGACCCCTTTGACTGTATAAAAGATGTGAGTAAAACCACGTACACATCGACAAGATACAGAGACTCTCTTACTCCTGTTGGCTCCTAGATCTCAGACAAAACACACTCGCACCGCAACTGTCTGTATACACATCAAGCAGATGCTCATCACCTAGTCTATAAGCATTTCCTCGGTACTTCCCTGTTCTCCATCCTGTTCTGGAAGCTCACGGAAAGAACAGAGCTCTTTCCTGTTTGAGTCATTTAACCGCTCTGAAACTCATAGGAGATAAAATAGTTATTGTGAAGATTAAGTGAAATAAAATGTGTGGAGCTCTTTGTGAACTGTTGGACCAACAGACTCGCCCAGCTAAGCAATAACGTGGAAACAAAGTATTCAATATGAAACAGTTGTAAGGCAACATTCAAAGAGTGCGTGATGTGGTGTTATTTAGATATTTGAGGGCTGCGGGAATATGTACATGTTTAAGTGTGAGTACATTCATGCCTAATTAGTAAACTTAACTTTTACCGTGCTTTCTCATGTATTAGTTTACTCACACTGATGATAACCCTTGAGTAGTTGGGAAGGTGGTGTTTGCCCATGTCACATATGAGGAAAATAAGTCAGTTTCTCACTATGCGTCTGTGGAAGAGCTACAACTTAGCTTTCAGCTTCCTAGTCCAATCATCTTTCCACTAAGCCGCACAGTATCCTTCCAAGGGCAAGTAGGTGACCCACTGTTTAAGATACACACTAACTGCCAAAGGAGAGGTGTAGTGGCCCCTGTGCTCTGGTGATAACAGTGTGGTCCAGGGACAAGCTCTAACCACCGACTTGACATGTGAGTTGCATGTGTGATAAGCAGAATAGCCATGCTAATGTTAGGGTCTGCCTAATCTTGAACTGCTTAACTGTTTTTGTTCTCAGGAGCAAATCCATAACCAGCTGGACCACCTAAAACGAGTGAAAGACTTAAAGAAGAGGCGTCGGGCACAGGGGGAGCAGGCACGAGCTGAACTCTTGGTAAGGGTCATTGGAATTCACAGATTGCTGGTCACTCCTTCTTTATGAGGCTGTTACTTCCCTTAAGCTTTTCTAGCCAGGTCACCTAGAACTTCTTGGGGCAGGTAGAACAACCCCATATGGCAGTTGGGAACTCACTTGGAGAACGAAGGGATTCCCACATTTTTGGGGAAAGGATAGAAGATCGCGATTGGAACCCCTGGAGATCTGACCTATCAAAAATTTAACCTGCTAGCTTTGTGTAGATCAGAGCTGATATAGGTATAATTCTTGGATACAGTTAGCCTCCTTTGGTACCATTCTGCAGACAGTTGCTGACAGTGGCTTTGCATAAGGCCCGCTGTTGCTTCTCAGTGGGGTGTTAGCTTTCTTAAGGACACTTGAGTTCTGAACTTTTTTTTTTGTCTTTTTTATTTTTCCTTTTTCTCCCAAAGCCCCCCATACATAGTTGTGCATTTTTAGTTGTAGGTCCTTCTAGTTGGGGCATGTGGGATGCCACCTCAGCATGGCCTGATGAGCGGTGCCATGTCCCTGCCCAGGACTCAAACTGGTGAAACCCTGGGCTGTCGAAGCAGAGTGTACAAACTTAACGACTTGGGGGCCGGCCCGGTGGCGCAGCTGTTAAGTGCGCACATTTCACTTCGGTGGCCCAGGGTTTGCCAGTTCGGATCCTGGGTGCGGACATGGCACTGCTTGGCAAAAAGCCATGCTGTGGTAGGCATCCCACATATATAAAATAGAGGAAGATGGGCACGGATGTTAGCTCAGGGCCAGTCTTACTTAGCAAAAAGAGGAAGATTGGCAGCAGTTAGCTCAGGGCTAATCTTCCTCAAAAACAAAAAAACAAAAAACTTAACCACTTGGCCATGGGGCCGGCCCCTAGTTCTGAACTTCTTGCTTTGTTCCCTTCCTCTAGTTTCCTAAGGCCTTAGCAAGTGGCTGATGTACTAATTTATGATAGGTACATTTGGGAGTTTTGTTTCAAAAAACCAAAAAGCGCAGAGGCTTTTATAACATAATACTTATATCTTCACCACCTAGGTTTTTAAGCCTCATTTTTTGAACAATAAATAAAATACTACAAATTCCTACCCATTAGAGGTATTTGCATCTAAAAAGCAAACTCTTAGACTAGCATTGTCTTGTGAGAAATTTTGTCAGTTCTGGCCAGAGTGTAGTCAAGAACTTTGGGACGTGGAACTTATTCCCGTGATGCCCTCAGATCCCACCACTTGTTCTGCTCACACAACCTGCTGTGACGTCAGATCCCCTTGCTTGAAAATAGATCTGATGGATGGAGAATCTTCTCAGTGACCCTGAATGGACTCAGACCATTATGCACAACTGTATCCTCTGTGGGAAGATTGTCAAAGAAGGGAGACAGCCTTTCTCTCAGAATCAGGGCACCTGACATACTTCTTGGCTCTGACACTAGCCACTTGGATAGATAGAGAGGGTAATACAGCCTCTCTGGGCCTCGGTTTCCTCATCTGCGAAGTGGGTAGGTTGGACTAAATTTGTGGTTCTTCAGCAAGGCTAGCACCACTCTCTCCTCCCCTCCAATGGTGTGTGGGTGTTTCTTTGGTTGTCACTTGAGGAATCAATTGATTGGGGAGGGTGGGGCAGGGCTGCTGAATGTCCTGCAATGCAAGAAACAGTCCCATGCCAGGCAGAATTCTCCCTACCAGGGTGCCAGCAGCACCGCCATTGAGAAACACCAAATTAGTTGATGTTTAAGATCTCTTTCAGCTTTAATTTTCCATTTCTAAGATTATATTGTATCGTTTATACCTTTGAAAGACTTATCCAGCTGAGAAGTATGAGCTTATGAAAAGGATTTACAAATAAAGGTATGTGTGCATCACTATGTTGCACAGTAAATGCTTAAGAAGGGTGGTTAGAGGGATGGTTAGTTGGGGAAGGTTCTCAGGAGGAGATGAGTTTGGAACAAGTGTCAGCAAACTTTCTATAAAGGACCAGATAGTAAATATTTTTGGTTTTTTGGCCCATATCATCTCTGTCACAATTACTCAACTCTGCTCTTGTAGCTCAAAAGCAGCGAGGAACAATGTGTAAATGATAAGTGTGGCTATGTCCCAATAAAGCTTTACTCCAAGGGAGTTTGCTGACCCTTTGTTTAGTACAAAGTGTTAATAGAATCCGGTCAGTGGGAGGTGGGGTACAGAAGGAAGGGGCAGACAAGCTTTGGCAAGCAAATCTGCTCCAAGAGGGAACCACGCCCAAAGCCAGTGGGATAGGGCAGTTGATGAACACCTTTGAAGGCCAGATAGAGGCTGTGGGTTACATGTGAATTGCCTAAGGGAACTGGTGAAAGTTATTACGCGAGGATTGCTGTAGAAATTCTGCTTAAGTGTTCCAGACCATCCTCCACAGAGCACATAGCTGACCTAACCGTGTCACTTCTGTGTGTGACAGTCTTTTGTTGCTCCCAGTTGCAATAAAGTCCTTGCCCATTAGCCTGCCGGGCAAGATCTGCTCTGATCTCTTCTTACCTTTTCTGGCCACTTCCCTCAGCACTCATGTGCTGCAGCCAAACAGAACCGTTTGTCTTGTCTCCCCACTCCTTTGCCCATGACATTTCTTCTGCTTGGAAAGCTGACCTGCTCTTTGAAGTCATGGTGAACTCCTGTTCATCCTGCAAGACTCTGAACATTGCTTCTGTGAAGGATGTACCAGCTTCTCCCTCTGCAGGCTGTCACCTTATCCTTAATTATCCATCCATGATTACATGTATCACATGAACCTCTCACTTTGACTGAGTTCTTTGAAGGCGGAGACCGTGTCTTAATTATCGCTGGGGTAATTCAGTTCCTGGCCATTATATATCTAGTCACTAATGACTGGAAAAAATGAGTGAGTGGAAAAGGTGCTTGTTTGAGTACACTGGGGTGAAATGATGAAGTCTTTTGGTGGGTAGTCAGGGGAGGGGATGTGAAAGGCTCTAGAAGTGAGTCTCCTCGTTTCACTGCCCTTCCCTGTCATCTGCACAGAGCCTGACCCAGATGGAGAGGGAGAAGATTGTTTGGGAGTTTGAGCAGCTGTATCACTCCTTGAAGGAGCATGAGTATCGCCTCCTGGCCCGCCTGGAGGAGCTGGACTTGGCCATCTACAACAGCATCAATGGCGCCATCACCCAGTTCTCCTGCAACATCTCCCACCTCAGCAGCCTGATTGCCCAGCTAGAAGAGAAGCAGCAGCAGCCCACCAGGGAGCTCCTGCAGGTAAGGCTTAGAGTGCCCTGTCAGGATGCTTCTGCTAAAAAGCCTCCTTTCTCTCTTTGCCAGGAAGTGTCCAGGGCCCTACTCCCTTGTTAACTCTGTGGGAGAACCAGGGACTTGCCAAGCTCTCTATTTGGCAATTTGGAGGGAAAACATGTACACTAGAAGCTCTGGTTGACATGACTTGGATCAGTCAGTTGTGTTGACTCTTGGAAAGGGCAAAGGGAAAACCTAATGTCCAGGCCTGTCCTGCACTGACAAATGGTGTGATCACAGGCAAGGCTCTTGACCTCTCTGGGCCTCATTTGCTCATTATGAAATGAGGAATTTGGCCCACATGCCATTTAAAGACGCTCTTCACTTCAGGATACTGTAGCTTTAAAACATACATGTGCTTTACCATAGCCACGAAACAGCAAGCACTGAGCAGGAGCTGTCAGCCCAAGCAGTCCTGTGATTTCACCTTGCTAGTGCAGGTGGTTAAGCTGCAGTAGATCTCACCCGGCAAGACCACAGGGAATGAGCTACGGCCTGTCTGTCATTTGTTCATTCGGTGCATATGAATTGTGTGTTCTGGGTCAGGCACCATTCTAGGCACTGGGATTAAGTGGTGAATAAGCTCTCCTGAAATTTATCTCCTAATGTCAAGATCAGACAATAAAGAAGTGGACAAACAAGTATAAGTACCATTAAAAAAGGGAAGATGGGATAGGGCAAGAGTCAGCAAATTATGGCCCACCACCTTTTTCTGTGGGTCTTGTGAGCTAAGTATGGTTTTTACAGTTTTAAATGGTTAGGAAAAAATGTTAACATTCAGAAGAATGTTATTTCATGATACATGAAATTATATAAAATTCAAATTTCGTTGTCCATACATTTTTGTTGGAACGTAGCCATGCTCATTCGTTATATATTACCTATCGTTACGTCTCCACTACGACAGCAGAGTTGAGTAGTTACAACAGCAACTGTATGGCCCATAACACTGAAAATATTTACTGTCTGGCCTTTTGAGAAAAAGTTTACCGACTCCTGCTTTAGACTAATGAGAAGAAGGCCTAGTTTTGAGCCTTAATGAACGCCAATATTTAATTGCCAAGGAGAGAAGGAAGAGCTTGCAAAAGGAACAGTTGACCAGAGAGGCAGAATGTGAGCAGGAAGGAAGAATGTTTCAGGAAGAAGGGAGTAGACAACAGAGTCTTATGCAGTTGTGGTGAAATAATATGAGGGCTGATATCCATTTAGTTTAAAACATGGGCATCATTGATGACCTTAAGTAGAATGGCCACAGTGGAACAATTCAGGCAGAAGCCACATTGGTGAGAGTTGTGACTGGGTAGGGTGAATGGAGATTTCAAGAGTAGATGACTATTTCAAGAAGTAAGTCTGTGGAGGAGATGTAAGAAAATCCTTGGAGATGAGGTAGCATTGTGGGCCTTCATGGGGAGGGGATGCTTAAAGAAACTGGCTAAACATATTTTATAAGACTATGTGGGAGGAGAGCCTGTGTTGTAAGGATCCAGGTGAGGAAAATCACTGAAGCTGTAAGGATGTTGAGCTAATCACTAACGTGCTGTTCCTGAGAAGGCAGAAGGAAAGGGAACTAAGGCACGTGTGCTGGAGTTACTTTTGGAAGATCCTCTGTTGTATGGGAAAAAAGGAGGGTGGGGGAAGGTAGATGCAGGCAGGTTGTGAGGTGTGGTAGCAAAACCTCGTGGCTTTTGTTCTCGTTTAAAGTTGGAAAGCAGGATCGTCTGCTGCCTTTGAGCAGGGGTTAGGGAAAATATGAGCTTTGAAGAACATGGGAAAGTTCTGACATTATTGTTTCAAAGAGTGTGGGAAAGCCAGTTGGTTCGTGAGACATAGTAGGAATGGTCAGTGAATGTCAGTTTACACTGGGACCGGTCTGCCCTGTTGTGTGACTTTCACATCTGCTTTGTTTTCTCAGGCCATGAGTGCTCTGGTGCAGGCACAGGGAAAACAGGTAGTTGGGCTCATCCAGGATTAGGGCTTTGCAAGATGGACTTGATGTTTTTGTTTCATTTCTTGTTTTTTTTATTGTGATAAAATATACATAACATACATTCACCATTTCAACCATTTCGAAGTGTGCAACTCAGTGCAACCATCATAGCTATGTAGTTCCAGAACACTTTCATCACCTCAAAAGGAGACTTCAGACCCATTAACAGTCACTCTTTATTCTTTTCTACCTGCTGGCAATCACTAATCTGCTATGTGTCTCTGGGTTTACCTGTTCTGGATATTTGATATAAGTGGACTTATACAATATGTGGCCTTTTTGTGTCTGGCTGCTTTCACTTGGCATACTTTTTTCAAGGTTTATCCTTGTTGTAGCACATATCAGAACTTCATTTTTTTACGGCTGAATAATACTCCATTGTGTGGATATATACCACATTTTGTTTATACATTCATGGGTTGATGGACATTTGGTTTGTTTCTACCTTTTGGCTATTTTGTAAATAGCGCGGCTAAGACCATTAACAATATGAAATGCTTCACCAATTGATGCATTATCTGTGTGCAGGGGCCGTGCTAAACATCCATACATGGTTCCAATTTGAGAATATCTGTTGCCAAAGTGAGTAGTAGAGGTTTTAAAACTTATTATTTGATTATTATTTTTTTTTTGAGGAAGATTAGCCCTGAGTTAACATCTGCCGCCAATCCTCCTCTTTTTGCTGAGGAAGGCTGGCCCTGAGCTAACATCTGTGCCCATCTTCCTCTACTTTGTATGTGGGACGCCTGCCACAGCATGGCTTGACAAGCGGTGCATAGGTCCGTACCAAGGATCCAAACCCAGGCTGCCGAAGCGGAATGTGCGAACTTAACCACTGCACCACCAGGCTGGCCCCAAAACATTTTTTTTAAGGTAGAAAGTATTTGCAAGAGTACGTTTGAGCAGGTGGACAATGAAATCAAAACTGGATGATGAGGAAAGTGGGGAAAGGAAGAGAGCTCATTGACTCCATGGGGGAGAGGGTCTTGATCATTATCAAAGAGTGGTTATGGTGGAAGTCATTCGAAAAGCAAGCTGAATCTTACTTACTGGGGAAATATTGGAGGCATTCTCACTGAGATGAGGATCAGGCCACGATGCCCACTATTGTCTACCTCTGTTTACATTGCATTGGAGGTTTAACCAATTTAGTTAGATACGAGAAAACGATTATAAGCATAAGAGTTAGAAAAGAAGTTGATCTTATTTGGAGAAGATATGAAACATAATTGTAAAATAAAGCATCAGTGATGAAAGTAATTAAAGAATTCAGCAAGGCAGTAGGATATAAGATTAGCATACAGAGATGAGCAGCCTTTGTTTGCACAGATAACAGCCACTGGAAGACATATTAGAAAAGAATACCTCATTTCCAGTTACAAAAAAAAAAAGATAAAATGCCTAGGAAACTTAAATAAACTTATAAGAAATGTATGAAAGCCTGTGAGGAGACAATTATAAAACGCTTCTGAAAGATACAAAATAGGCTTGAGCTAAGAAAAAGACATCCCTTGTTCTTAGACATCTCAACATCGTCAGGGTGTCAGTTCTTCATAAGTTAATTTATAAACTTAAATGCAATCCCAATTAAAAATACAACACATTTTTTTTCTGGAGCCAGACAAATTGATAGTAAAGTTCAGATAGAAAAATAAGCACATAAGAATAGCTAGGCAACACTGAGAAAGAAGAGCTATGAGGTAGGAACTGGCCCTATTAGATGTTAAAACATATTACAAAGCTTGTATAATTAAAGCAGTTAAAGGAAAGAACACAACCACATTGTAACCAGTCAGAAGACCACTGTCAAATTCAAAGAACATATTGCAACAAATATCGCTAATAGAAATAATGTATTAAGAACTCTTAAAAATTGAGAGGAGGGAAAAGACATTCTGTAGACAAATGATCAAAAGACATGAACACTGGGGCCAGCCTGGTGGTGCAGCAGTTGAATTTGCACATTTCTGCCTTGGTGGCCCAGGGTCTGCCGATTTGGATCCCGAGTGCAGACATGGCACCACTCATCAAGCCCTGCTGTGGCAGGCATCCCACATATAAGGTGGAGGAAGATGGGCACAGATGTTAGCTCAGGGCCAGTCTGCTTCAGCAAAAAGAGGAGGATTGGCAGCAGATGTTAGCTCAGGGCTGATCTTCCTAAAAAAAAAAAAAAGACATGAACAAACAAGTTGCAAAAGAAATATAAAATTGGACCATGAACTTGTGAAAAAAGTTCTATTGTACTTATCTTCTTTTAATAATAAGAGATGCAGGTTAAAAGCACACTAAAATATCCTGTCTAAGAAAATAGCAAAATTTTCTTAATTCAATGCACTGTTAGCAAAGATATGGAAGAGACAATCTTAGTGAGAATGCAAATCATTTGGCAGTATTTAACAAAACTACATATGCAGTTAGACTTTGACCAAGAATCCTTCTAGGAATTTACCTTGAAGATAATTCCTGAGTATGAAAATATGTACAAAAATAGCTATGTGCAAGGTTACTTGATGTTACAAATGTAACGTTTGTTTATAATTGCAAAATATTGGAAACAACTCAACTTCCAAACCTAGAAGATTAGTTAAATCAGTTATGCACGTGCACCCACATGGAATGGAATGCTATGCAACTGTAAAAAAGAATAAGGAAGATACTTATGAAAGGATATAGCGTGGTTTGCAGGATGTATTGTTAAGTGAAAAAACCGAAGCGCAAAATATAAAGTATACTACTTTCTGTGTAAGAAAAGAGATAGTTGGAAAATACATGTATCTGCTTATTTTTCCAAAGGCAACACTGCAAGTATAAACCAGAAAATTACAATTCATTGAATAAGAATCCATGAGTCCATACAAATAGTAAGTAAGAAGACAGAATTTGTCCTTCTAATAGAATGTTGACTAAGTAATATGGGAGGAATTTTGAAGTTAGAAAATAACCATTTAAGGAGCTGCCTCCATGGCTGAGTGGTTAAGTTTGCATGCTCTGCTTCGGCAGCCAAGGGTTTTGCCAGTTCAAATCCTGGGTGCAGACATGGCACTGCTCATCAAGCCATGCTGAGGTGGCATCCCACATGCCACAACTAGAAGGACCCACAACTAAAAAAAATAATAGACAACTGTGTACTGGGGCGCTTTGGGAGAAAAAGGAAAAATAATTTAAAAAATAAAGAAATAAAAATAACCATTTGGCAACCATTATTGTAAAAATTAATTCAGACAATAATTATCGATGGATGTGAAATCTAAGGGGGGAAGTTTGATAACAATTAGAATATTAACATAATTTCAAAGTATCACTTTTAGGCTAATTATTAATTATAAAAGGAAAAATAGTAGCTATATAGTGATCAAAATGTCACCACTAAGTGGCAGGGGAATATCATGTACCTTTAGGAGGACACAACATAAACTAGTCAAAGATGATACAGCCTGAATTTAATCAGGAGGGCTTGAGGGGAATATCTGACAAACCCAAATGGAGGGACATTCTATAAAATAACTAGCCTGTATTAAGCCAATATCAGTGTCACGAAAGACAAATCAATGCTAAGGAACTGTGGCAGATTAAAGATACATGTCATGATAACTAACTGCAATGAAGGATCCTGGATTACCTGAGGAGGGAGGGGACTAGCTGTAAAGAACATTATTAAGACAGTTGATTAAATTAGAATCTGGACTGTGGGTTAGATAAATGTATCAATGTTTAACTTCCTGAGTTTGATAACTGCACTGTAGTTACGTAAGAAAATGTACTTGTTCTTAGGAAACCCACCCAGAAGTCTAAAGGGGTAAAGGAATATAATGTAAACAAGGATCTCTCATGATTCTGAAGATCAATATGTTTATAATCATCTGGTAAGTCTGGGAAAAGAGTATACAGGAGCTCTTTGTACTAGCAGATTTTCTGTGTATTTGAAATTATTTCACAGTAAAAAGTCAAAGAAAGCAAGCTAGACAAATATGCAGTTGTGTTCCAACGGTGGGATGCTTGAGCTAGTAAACTTGAAGTCATGAGATCCTTGACTAATAGTCCAGGAGGACATAGGAAGTGCTCATGTACCAAACAGTGTGCATCCCAGTTCCTCTGTCTGATTTTTAGCTCCTTGACTGTGAGTTGTGTTCCTTGTCTCCCTGGTTTCTCCCAGGAGGGCCAGCCCATAGTTGGGTTTTCTGCTAACTTCTGTGAAAGAAAACTGAAGTTATGAATGACTTCTCATGGTTATCCTTTTCCTCTCTCTTGTAGGACATCGGGGACACATTGAGCAGGTACAGTTTTCTCTCTCCTCACTGTTAAATCAAGCACGGGAAGACTATTTCCCTCATACTTATAAATCCTGAAAGCAGCCCACAGCTTGAGATGGACATCTTAACAGATTGACACATATCTGCCTGTCCCTGAACTGAGTCACTAGTGTGCAAAGAGCTAGACAGACCACAGCTCTTCTCAGTAAAACTCAGGAGTTACTTAACAGTGTGAGGATGAGGGGGTGGAGTAGGGGCCTCATTTGGGAGGATGCTGCTGATTTACGAGGACACTTCTATGGAGAAGGTGGAGACTTACAGGGACTTGGGCAAAGTGCAAGGGTATCTTAGGGTTATTGCTTCTAAAGCATTTCGGAATCCTTTCTCTCTTCTCTCTCTCTCTCTTTTTCTGTAATGGGGAAAGCATGGCCTAAGAGAAGTGTGACCAGCTTAGAGTTGTAGAATTAGCGATGAGTTACCTGGATCCTGGCTGTTCTCTTTATTTCTCTACTGTATCATCAGATAGAAAGTGAGGAAGAGTTCCCTGGGAGTTGGGACCTGGCAGAGCAGGGAGAGCTCAGAGTGGGCAAGAAGCCAAGGCTAAGTTGTGTTTGCAGGGCAGATGGCAAAGGCAAACGGAATAAGCCTTGGGAACATGTTTGGTCCAGGAGTGCCCACCGGCGTGGAGACTGACTTTGAGGGAGCTAAACTTTGAAGCTGATTAAAATCCTGAATGGTGAAAACCTGCTAGAGGAAATACAGCTTGACTATGTGGGAACATTTGAGGAGATGAGGGGGCCCTCTTACATGGGGTAGGTTGGCTAGGAGGGCTATGTGGATAGAACTGTGTTGACACAATTCTTGTGTTGAGTGCCCCTGGGAGGGAAATGAATTGGAGCTTGTGCTAGTCCCACCAGATGACCCCAGCAGTTGCTGCCTTTACTTGCTGCTTTTACTTTTTGACACTAGTCTGGTCTGACCTAACATCAGGAGATAGATCCTGCAGATCCTAGCATTTTGTGTCATTAAGGGTTGGGTTTTGGCTATATGATATGGGAAACCCAAAACTACATTGGCTTCAGGCTTAAACATAATAAAAATTTTTATCACCATATAAGAAATGTGTAAGTAGGTAGCCCAGGACTGGTATGGGGGCTCCAGTGGTCATCAGCCTCTCAGGTTTCTTTCCGTTCACTCTTCTGCCGTCTCTGAGATATGGTCCTCCTTCTTAGAGTCCAAGGTAGTTGCTAGAATGCCCACCAGCAACAAGGAGATAAGTCACATCACATTCCTTTTTAAGCAGATTTCCCAATTACTATGAGATACTTCTTTCTTCTCATTGGCCATAACTCAGTCACAGGGTCACATCTAGACTGGGCAGCCATGAACCCAGTAAAATTTGGAAGATGGGAGAAGGGGTGTTGGGTAGGCAACTAGCAATCTGTTTTTGCCATTGACTGCATGACAGGGGTAGGTAATTGGGTATTGTCCAGAGAGTACCTATCTGTCTGAAGATATCGTTCTCACCATTTTGGGAACCCGAGGATTCTGGGTCGTTGCCCACCATAAATATCAAGGACTTTGTCATGGAATCTTGCTTTCTGGCAAGGTCAGCCTTATAGTCAATTTAATTCAGTAAACCTTTTTGAGGACATACCATTTGGAAAGCCATGAGCTAGGTGCTGTGGGGGATATGAAAATGAGTAAGATGTCTCCTTTGTTCTAGTCTAGAGAATCCTAGTCCAGGAGGAGAATAGGGTAAAAGCTGTAGTGGCTGCTTTTAAAGACTGTCTACCTGTATTGGCCAGTTTAGCCCAGGCTTTGTCCTGGCCCCTGGAAGGTGGTAGAGTTGGGAGACGGATTCACTCATGTTTTTTTTTTAAACTTAGAGCTGAAAGAATCAGGATCCCTGAGCCCTGGATCACACCTCCAGATCTGCAAGAGAAAATCCACATTTTTGCCCAAAAGTGTCTGTTCTTGACCGAGAGTCTGAAGCAGTTCACAGGTAATGTGAAAAGAGGGATCCATGAGGGGAAATGGATTATACTCTGAATATCTGTGTATTGCCTGAGAGAATATATTTTCCAGGCAGATAGTGGGATGCAAACTGAATATCTTCTTTTCTCCCCTTAGAAAAAATGCAGTCAGATATGGAGAAAATCCAAGGTAAATTTATCTGCTTAATGGGTTTTTGATGTTGAAGTTTTCCTGGGAAGATGAACATCTGCATTAAGTGTGGGAAAATGGGAAAGGGTGGTACCCCCTGGCCAGCCTTCCCTCATAGTTTATATCTTCCTTTTTGTTTTGTTCATTTTTTCAGTTAAGAGCCTCTTGTTTCAATTTGAAGTCTTTTTAACTAAAGGCACTCAGTTCTTAGTCTGATTATGGGGGTAATCTCTGATAATTTTCTGTGGTATGTATGCTAAAACTGTATTTGCATTGTATTTTTTCAGATACATACTTTTCTTGGCATTTAGCAACATATTTAGGGGACACTCACGTGTCCTACACAAGCAGAACAAGTAGAGAGAAGCTCCACTTAATGCCATGGATAATACCAGAAGTGTTAGTTCAGACATGAATTTCCTTGATCTGGCGCTCATTTATTTTCCTTCTCTTCTCCTGCCACTGAAAAGGCTCACTGAGAACATATCTGTGAAAATGCTCTGTCGACCGTAAAGTGCCTTTTAAGTGAATGGTCTTGTTTGCCCTAGCATGGTAGTGGGTGTCACTTGAGCCACCCAGTCCCTACAATAGAGGTGGCTTACAGAAGCCAAGAGTTGTGTATGATGTAGACTTGGAACCGTGTTTCCTCCTGCAGAGCCAGCTGGCCCACTGAAGGGTGGAATCCTTGATTTTGGCTCCATTTGATGTCATATGCTACCAATCTCAGACATGTGGTTATCCTTCTACCCAAAGTTCCCAATTCCTCTTCCCTTAAAGCTCTTGCCTGGATGATGGCATGATACACTGTATGAAGAAATCAGTGCATGGCTGATGACGGGTTCTGGGGTGTCTAATGGAGATCTCTGTTTTATGATGACTCTAACTAAAGCTCCCTCAGTTAGGTATTTCCTGGAAATACTCATATGATTTCCATAACTTCTTTTCTCTTTTGTTCTTTCAGAATTGAGAGAGGCTCAATTATACTCAGGTAGGTGATAAGAGACAAAAACGTATGGGAAAAGGTGTAAAAATCCTTATGAACTAGCTACCACTGTGAATGATTTTGGATATTGCCTAAATTTGAATCCTTTAGGTTACATGTGTAAAAATGATAAACAGCAACCAAAAAAAAACATTGGTTCTTTCTGTGTGTTTATAATATCTTTGCCTCTTAAAATGCCTCAGAGTTGGAGCCATGGACCTTTGAAATAGGAGGAAATCAAGCTCAGGTGCTGTGAAGGTTTATAGAGTGGAAACAGCAGTTCCCAAAAAGTACAACACTGTTAGTACACAGCTCTGCCGTGGGGGCAGTGTGTGGTTTTCAGAAAGAGTCATCCTTCCAAAAAGATTGATTGAACTCAAGTCTTTTGCTGAGTGCCAGGGAGAGTCTGGGAATCTTGTGTCATTGCATCTCTGTGCCTCAGGGCGAGGCCTGAAACTCCCCTACTCCTTGACCCTCACCTTCACCTAAGGTTCAGAGAGACTGGGTAAGTCTGTGATCCCAGAGGTACTTGAATCTGAGATGTGTACTTTCCATAGTCACATGACCACCTTCTGTTGCATGGAGTCCTCTTCGTGAAGAGAGAGATTCTACATACAACAGGTCTTTTTTTGTGTGTGTGTGAAGAAGATTCATCCTGAGCTAACATCCATTGCCAATCCTCCTCTTTTTTTTTTTTGCTTGAGGAACATTAGCCCTGAGCTAACATCTGTGCCAATCTTCCTCTACTTTGTATGTGGGATGCCTCCACAGCATGACTGATGAGTGGAGTAGGTCTGCACCCGGGATCCGAACCTGCGAACCCGGGCCGCCGAAGCGGAGCGCACAGAACTTTAACCGCTAGGCCACGGGGCTGGCCCCACAACAGGTCTTCTTTCATTGGTGTCCACTGGCTGTAATCCATATTTAATTCTTTCAACAAATGCTAATTGAATATCTTGCTTATGTCCTCACTGTCTAACAGTGTACAGGGTAGTGTAGGGGGAAGAAAAGAGCGTAAGACACTGTACTACCCTTGGAGTTTAGTGTCTGGTTGAAGGTATGAGATATAATCTTGATAAGAGAAAAAGATGGGCAACTGTTGTGACAGATTTTTGAACCAAGAACGGAGCATCACCTCTACCAGTTGCCTGTGATGAACCTTTGGTGGGAGTCATTTAGCCTGCCTGAGCTTTGGGTTGGAGGGATAACGTTTGGGACTCTTCCTCATGAACAAGATGTGAAGAGCAAATGAGAGAATATATATCAGTGCTTTTAAAGCAGGAAAACACCACGTGATTGCTAGTTGCTGTAATACAAATACTGGAATACAGGACATGGGTGATACACAGTTTTGGATTTAAGAGAGGGCTAGTGTAATGGCTTGGGCTAGTTAACAACTACTTTTTGAGGAAGATGTGGGTCTTGCACTGGACATTAGAAGAAGATGAATAGGGTTTGTTGTGTTGAGTAAAGATCCCATGGAATGGAGGATATAAAAGAGTGATTTGAATGGTGGTCAAATTGGTATATGTTCCCAAACTCTATCTACAGTTCCTAAGTCCTAAAACTCTGAATTTATGTGAGACTGTTTAGAGTCTTTATCCCATGTAACATATCCTGTGTGAACATTCATGTGTTTTCACCGCACATCTATTGATACTTGATTATAGAGTGCTGTGCTACACCCTGCCTGCCTAAATTCTATGATAGTCTGAATTCTGTGAAACTTCCAGCTCCTGAGGCTTTCAGATTAAGGGATTGGACACATGTAAGACAACCTCAAATTCAGTTTATAATGGATATTGTAGCATAAGATGTGAAAGAAAGCAAATAGAGGCAGAATTTCAGTACTTTCAATATATCCTGCCTAAAAAAGGTAACCAGCTAATCCAAACAGTAATTTTTGGAATGTCAATTTCAGGATGTATTTCATCATAAGATGAATGCAGCCCATATTGGGGAGCTCTTACTCTTGTTAAGGAGGTAGGAGAAAAGCTGGATGTTCTAGAGTGGGCTCTTCTGGCCCTTGGCTGACCCTCCTCTTTCCCTCCTCTTTCCCTCTTTGTCTTTGCAGTGGATGTGACTCTGGACCCAGACACGGCCTACCCCAGCCTGATCCTCTCTGATAATCTGCGCCAAGTGCGGTACAGTTACCTCCAGCAAGACCTGCCCGACAACCCTGAGCGGTTCAATCTGTTTCCCTGTGTCTTGGGCTCTCCATGCTTCATCGCTGGGAGACATTATTGGGAGGTAGAGGTGGGAGATAAAGCCAAGTGGACCATAGGTGTCTGTGAAGACTCGGTGTGCAGAAAAGGTGGAGTAACCTCAGCCCCCCAGAATGGATTCTGGGCAGTGTCCTTGTGGTATGGGAAAGAATACTGGGCTCTTACCTCCCCAATGACTGCCCTTCCCCTGCGGACCCCTCTCCAGCGGGTAGGGATTTTCTTGGACTATGATGCTGGCGAGGTCTCTTTCTACAACGTGACAGAGAGGTGTCACACCTTTACTTTCTCTCATGCTACCTTTTGTGGGCCTGTCCGGCCCTACTTCAGTCTGAGTTACTCGGGAGGGAAGAGCGCAGCTCCTCTGATCATCTGCCCCATGAGTGGGATTGATGGGTTTTCTGGCCATGTTGGGAATCATGGTCACTCCATGGAGACCTCCCCTTGAAGAGGTGAACTCAGGCCAAAAGGGCTGTTGGCCATTCTCCTACCCCAGGCATAAGGCATCTTGTTGCCTTGCCTGCCACTTCCTGTCCATCACAGCTGGATATCCTTACCACTTTCCATGCCACTACAGTGGAGACAGGATGTCCATGTTCTCTGCCATCCTCTCCCTTCCCATGAAAATTGTGAGATGTAATGAGAAGTATCAAGATTTACCCAGAAATAAAAACCAGATTCCACCTCCAGTGTTTTCACACTTTTTGGTGTTACACACATTACTGGAGGGGATAAAGAATATGGATAATCTTTGGATTTGGAGAGCCATTCAAGATACTTAACACCTTGGTTCAGCCTGGCTTCCTATGGTTCAGCCCCACATAGTCATCATGGGTATTTGCTGTCATTTCTGGACTGGGGCTTCTTTCTAGGAACCTAGAGTGGAACTACAAGGCCCTGTTAGCATGGCTCCCTTTATCCCAGTTTTTCCTTCTGGGAATAGTACCTCCCCCCTGATTCCCAATCTGCCATAGTTTTATTAACTCCATTAAAGAAGCCTATATGTGTTTTGATTAGTTACAGTTATTTTCCAATAATGGTGGGAAATGGCCCCACCTCTGTTATGAGATAATGTTCTAATCAATGTGCTCTTTGCTGAGGGCTTTGTCAGCTCCCTTCATTCTAATGAAAGGTGTATCTTGGTGCTGGATGCATACCATCCAGGATAATTTTCTGCCCAACACCATCCCTTGTCCCTAGATACGCTCCCACTCCATTTGTGGACTGACAGTCAGTCATACACCATCCCTGGAAGGATTCTGGGGCAGAATTCCAGGGATTCATTGACTTTTTGCCTCCTTTAATCCATCTTATTTGAGGATGAGGGAATTGACCTTCCTAATGCGTGTACCATCAAGGGGCAGTTCCATTCCCATGGCCTTTGGATCACTAGGCATTCTGAAGTCAGAAGGCTAAGGCAGATTACTTTGAGCAAGCTCCTGTGATGGTTCTTAGTCCTGCTTCTCTTTGGGTACATGCCCCTCTGTTTGAAAATAAAGTGAGTATGGATGTTGTTTACATTGTTGTTGTTTTCCGGGTCTTAGTAGGTTTGGGTTCATAGATGTTGGAGGAGAGGGGAAATGGTTAATGGTGTTTGATTTCCTCATGGGTCGAGAATCCCATTCTGGCCAATATTTTACTTCCAACTGGACAATAAGACTACTTTCTCGATACCATGTCACTACTTTCTAATGGGGCCAAGAAAGTAGTGTTGGACGTCCACAGCCTATAGCTCTGTATTGATTAATCCTGTAACTTTATTAGGAAAGTGTTCTCTCAAGTCCTTTTTCTAACTGGCAGTGGGGTAATGCAGCAATGCTCGGCATAGATCAGAGGGCCCAGAGCTTGCTTCCCAACCCAGAATCACCAGCCTAAGCCCTTGGTTGTACAGAGGTTGCCACGTGCTGAGAAATGAAAATCAGGCTGTGAGAACAGCTCCATTCCCAGGGATTTGGATCTTTTCTGCTTCTGGACATGGCCTTAGAAGACGAGATTTTATGATCTATACTTAGTCCTGTACCTGGCATTGAGGTTCTGTGGCTGAAAATCATGAATTGGTGATATCGTGTCCGAATTAATTCATTTATTTATTAGGTTTTAAGGGGAATAATATAACCAGGAGCTATAGAGAGGGACTTCCCTGAGGCTAGGTTAGCTTTTGCTGGATACTCTTAGATATAAATACATGTGATGACATACATATATTACGTAAAATAGTACTAACACAGACATAGAGCAGTGCTTGGCACATAGTATGAAGTGCTTTATGCACAATAGCTTATTTAATTTAATGTTCATAGCACCCTACAAAGTGGGTACTAGTGCCCTTGCTTTACAGATGAGAGAACCAAAGCACAGAAGGTAAATGATTTATCCAAAGTGCACAGCTTGGAAGCAGCAGAGCCATGATTCAAACTGAGGTGGAACACCTGACCACGTATACCATATCCTGCCCCAAAATGTACATGGCTTATGATTTCCCATATGGCAAGGCAGAGCAGAGACTGGAAGTCTTGGAATGCCAGTCCATTGACCTGGGATACCTACCTTTCACTATCTAGTCTAGACTTAAGGATCTGCAACTAGAAAATTGGGTGAAGAATCCCAATCAAAGTCACATTGCAGTTTCACTTAACTTAGCCCATTGGGGCAAGGAGAATAAGGGCCCACAAAGAGAGCACCTTGCTTGTACAGTCCAAGAAAATGTGTCTCTGGGATGGACAGTTGGTCCTTGCTGTTGGAGTGATGGAGCTGTCTCCAGGCTTAGAGGGTCTCACACTGGGTCTGCTTTATCCCCAGGAGACCCAGTGCTTTAGGAACAAGCAGCCTCTGGATGCTTTTTTGTGTGTGAGAAAGATTGTCCCTGAACTAACATCTGTGCCAATCCTCTATTTTATGTACAATGCCACCACAGCATGGCTTGACGAGTGGTGCTAGGTCTGCGCCCAGGATCCGAACCTACGAGCCCCTGGCCATAGAAGCAGAGCACGTGAACTTAACCACTATGCCACCAGGCTGGTCCCCCATCTTAATGCATTTTTATTAACAGCAGCAGCAGCTGGAGCAATGATAAGCAACCTTGTTGGAATCAACAAAGTGACTTCCAATTTGAATGGGGATGTATTACATGGTGAATTTTACTAACAATGCTGAGTGAAAAAAGTCTCAGAAGACTATATACCTTATGATACCCTTTTCATAATATGAACAAAAGGGTCATGGTTACCAGTGGGATGTGGGGAAGGATGGGATAGAGGAGGAGGGCATAGGTTGATATGTGGTATTGGTTATCTTCTGGTTCTTGTGGGTGGTGGGTTCATATATATTTAAATTTTTGAAAACCTGCCATTTTGGATGAGTTACATGAACTTGTAAACAATGCTAAATTTACTCACCTGCAGAAAGGTAAGCAACATTTGAATTCATCAAATCAGGTTTTGAACCCCTTAAAGCAGACATGGGACACAGTAGCATTCCTTTGGCTCCTCTGGTTCTTTCCTCAGAATATCTGAAGTTCTTAACTACGTATTGAGGCTTCAACAACTCCTCATTCTCCAGTTCTTTTGCTGCTGTTTTTTCCTGAAACTGGCCTGACCGGCAAAGAAGAACATCTTCCCCAAGAGTAGACAAGGACTGGAAGAGACAGGTTCAAAGAATAAAAAGAAAGTGAACATGGCCTCTGCCCTCCTGGATGTACAATTGAGAAGATAGAGAATACTCATGATAAATAACTGCCTAACACTTAAAGGCACTATGAAATTAAGAGCAAATAGTTGTCATACAGTAAATGAGCCATTTGTTAATGCCTTAGGTTATCTGTGATCCCAGCCAAAGAGTATAGATGGAAATCACACATCTCCCAGCAAAATAAAAAACAAAACTCAAAAAGTTCTTAGTGTACTGGTGGTGGGCGGGTTGCCTCTTCTTCACAAATGAAAGACAATGATTCTTTGAAATATACAATTAACTAGTGTTGGTGCCCCAGCTGAACTTGACTCCTGAGGTGAATTGAGAGAATGTAGCTTCTGTCCTTGGAAAAGTTCATAAAGTCAAATAAGAGGTGAAAAAACATAACATGAAAAAGAAGTAGAGAGCAGAAAAGACGATTTGTGGGTAAGTGAAACACTGCTGTGGGAGACCTCCGTGTGGGCCACAGTGGTGTGACAGGAAGCTGAAATCCTAGGTCTTCATCCTTAGTGCCCTTTTTCTTGAAGCTGAAAGGCTGGGACCCACTCACTCAGGCCTGCAATAAATTTTGACTTGTGTAATTAAATCACTAAACCTTTGCACCTCCTTTAACCCAGGAATTCCTCCTGTGTAAGGTGTCTGCAAAGAATAATGAGAAAGGCCAACCAAACCAGTGTAGATTATTGTAGGGGAACAGGCTTTGCTAGGATCTTAATGAAGGAGCTTCGATTTCAAAGGGTGTAACCAATACTTCACTGTGACAGTATTGCCCCAGATACATTCCTTTTTCCTTATTGGAGAGAAAGTTTAAATTTCTCAGATCTGAATTTGCTTAATTTTGCATTTGAAGTTTGAAATGAAACCAAGGCATTTGAAGGTAACCTTTTTGAAGTACACTCATATCTCTTTCCCAGATTTCTCATTCAGAGGGCATACTTAATTTGCCTGGATAATAGTATGGGATATGATGGCCAAACCCAGTTTGGGGTTTGTGATACACAAGAAGAATATAATAGAAAAAGAGAAGATATTAACTTCTAGTGTAGAGAGATTTCACGGTTTTCAACCTATGCTTTTTTTTAAGAACTGGAAAGAGATATACCAAAATAGTAACACATGCTTTTGATGAGATTATGAGTGATTTTCCCCCTCTGTAGTGAACTCTTCACTATGGAAACCTCTAAGCACACACAAAAATGACAAAAATACACAGTGAACCCTCTCATACCATCTCCCAACAACTATCAGTGGTCAATCCCACTTCAAATATAGCCTCATCTCAATTTTCCACCCCTACCCCTGTATTCTAAAGTAAATCTTGGACTTGAAATCAGAGAGTCAGATGTTTTAATGAGCTTCACATGAACCAGTCAAGAGATTCAAGGTTGATAATTAAATCCTGTTTTTTAAATTGGGATAGACCACCAGTGTCAGCTTGTTTTCTTTTTAGCCTCCACTCTTAAATTTTTGGACCTTTAAAAATCCCTTTTGTAGAAGATGTTTTCATAAAAGTGTAGAATGGCCTCTGGGGAGTCCTATTGTACAATAAATATTGTAAGTAAATAGTAAAAATATTTACATATTTAATTATACATAACCTTTTGGAGAAAGGAGTTCAATCCATTTAAAACAAAATAAAGATGCCAGGAATTTAGCATGCCATAAAGGAAGAAAGAGACATAAATGGGACAAAACATCCCAAGGACACTAAATGTGGGCCACAGTTTGGTTTTCAAAGATTGATATGGGAACTTGGTTAACTTCGTAGCTCATAGTTTCTATGAGATGGAAATTGACTAAATGTTTAAGGGACTTAGTGGGATTCTTGTTAGTCAAGGATAGGCCTGGGTTCTTGGTAAATAGAAACTATCACAAGGGGTTCTCTTTTATTTAATGTTTTCAAATCAATGAGGAAAGATAAACACTGCAATAAAAACTTGGTAAGCAATTTACTGAGGAAGAAAGATAAAAATCCTTTAAACATGAATGTTGATCCTCACTCATAAAGCTGTATAACAATGCCTTACCATTTTTCACCCATTAAAATGTTTTGTTGTTGAGGTTTAATCGTATTCTATTGGTTAGGTTTGTGATATCTAAATTGTTTTAAATTTTTTGGTAGGCAGTTGGACAGTATATATCAAGAGCTGAATAAACTTTGATCTAGTGATCCCACTTACCAAAATTTAAGGAAATAATTACGGATATTTGAAAATATTTACACAAGGATGTTCTTTAGAGCATTGCTCATGAAAATGAAAAATTAGAAATAATCTAATGTTCAACAACACTTGTTTGATATGGGATATCTGCAGTACTTTACAATTAGGGGAAAAAATAAATTTTGAAGAGGTTACAATTGTCATGTCAGGAATCACTTCTGAAACTTTCTTCAAATAGAACTATAGTATATGACAGAAAATATAGCAAATCTCATATCTTGGAGGGAAGGAAATTAGGAAACCATTGTTCCCTGTACTTCTCACTCCCCGTTTTCTCTTTAACTATCAAAAGTAAACTATGAAACCAAGGAAGTCTGGAAATCTAAGCTAGGGCATACCGAAACTCAAATTGTTTCTCTTCATGCAGAAAAGAGCTCTAACCTTTGCCTTAGAGAAAGAAAAAAGAAAACCTTTGTGTGTTAATAAGTACAGAAAATAACCTATCTGGACAAAATCTATTTAAAATTTACAAGTGTATGTTTCTACTCTCTAAACTTAGCCCAAAATCCAACAGTTGAAACGAGTCAAATACATTTATTGAGCTCCTACCATGCATGCCGGGTGCCGCCCTGGGCCTACAAAGGTTATTTTAGCACAGTTTACCTGACCCCTGAACGCTCTCAGTCTCGTTGGAGGAATAAGTTCTTATTGTTTAGTCTCAAGTCTTCATTGAAATATGTGACCTCGGGCCTTGCAGACCACAGCTCAGATTACTTTGCGCAAAGCTGAGAAAGCTGTAAAGATGCAGCTCGTCCCCCTTATTCTCACCCCGCCATCTCCCTTAAAAATAACTGCCAGTCATGCCCGCCCCGGCAATGGACGCCACGGAGACTTTTAATTTGGAACGTCTGAGCGAGACTGGGACGGTGGGGAGGCCAGCGGGTCCCTCCAGGGGGTTCTCTGAACCCGGGACGGGTCAGCCCCCCGGAGCAGACACTGGCTTGTCCCGCCCGCCCCGGCGGGAGCCGTCGACCCTACACGGACTTCCCCAGGCTGTCCCCAGCTGTTGCTTTCGGAGCCCAAAAGAAACTGCCCAAGGAGTGGCAAGGCAGTTCTGGGGACGAAAAGGAACCTAAATAGAGATCGAGGGGGCCATGCCACTGAATCGGGGTCTTTTTTTAGATTCGTTGTTGTTCCTCACTATCTCCAAAAGAAAGAAACCCCAGAGCGAGGCTAACCACGCTCAAGATTTCGATGAGGATTAGAGGCTGCAGGACCGACGGAGCGACCCAGGCAAAACGATGTTCGTTCTTTCCTTTCCTTCCTTCCCGAAATATGGGCCGTCTGGGCCCAGGAAGTGTTTGCACTCCCTTCGCGAGATGGGGATGACAGTTGTAAGGCCCCCGAGAGAAGTGTGTCCAGTTTTATGCATAAACATTTTTTCTCCGCCCGCGAAATTCTTCCTCTTCAATCCACAGGCGGCTTTTTCCCTCTCCGGCCGTTACCCGGCAACACTGATATCAACACTTCCTCGAGTGTACGTCACAGAGCCGCTGCTTCTGGGTATCTATTTTACCGAAAAAATCACCCGCTGCTCGCAGGGTGTCAGGATGGCCGAGTGGTCTAAGGCGCCAGACTCAAGCTTCGCTTCCCCGCGCTGGGGATTCTGGTCTCCGAATGGAGGCGTGGGTTCGAATCCCACTTCTGACACATCGGTTTTTTTTTTTTTTTTTTCCTCCCCTAATTTCCAAAACAAATACTGTACCCACCTGAACAGTACGCATAAACAATTTACCAACTCATGATGCTAAAAACTGACTTTTAAAATTTTCTCACAGGGACTGCTGTCGAAAAGATTAAAAGCGGAAGCATCGCGATATTTCTTCGAAGCCTCACGATTTGAGGCAAAGACACTTAAGAGCCGAGATTACTAGAGGCTAGTGACGCTGAGGCATCGGGAGATAACCTCGAAACCGCAAAATTGTGCACCTGGGTAGTTCCCGCTCCTGTGGTGCTTGAGGAGAATGCGGGCGGTGGCCGGGTGCCTTCTCTGCTCCTTCACTCGGGTCACTCGCTTTGTCCCGGACCCGGGCCCTCCCTGAATGCTTCCGGTATTACTGTCCCACCAATCCCGCTCCCCGGCTGGCCCACGGCAGTGCCGTCTCTAAATAAACCCTGCACAGATCCTCTGCCCTCTTCTGCGTTTTCAAAAGTCATGGGACTAGTTCTCGAACACTTCCTTTGTAAATTATGCACATTCGCACTCACGTTGGCATCTGATAATTATTGTTTTGTCTCCTCTGTCAAAATTGAGTACCATTTTAACTCCTGAATAAAATATGAAAGCTATACTTTCCTCCTCCAAATGTAACCACCATCAATATTTTATCGTATTTCTTACAATTCTACTTTCTCTGAACTTGCATATATGTATTTATAAGTAAGTATTTTATTTTTTACAGTAATGTGGTCATACCACACACGTTCTCTGACGCATTTTTTACTTAACATATCTTGGGCTCTTTCCATGTGAACACAATCTTTTTCCTGACAATGGAAATATCGCAAATCATTCCACAGGATAGATATATCCTGCTCCATTTATCCACTTTTTTTTTTTTTTTTTTGCTGAACATTTAGGATATTTCTAATTATCGGTCATCCAACAAGTATTTAATGAGTGCTTATTATTTGTCAGGCGATGCAGTCCTGGGGCTGTGGCATAAAAATATGAAATAGAATAGGATAGGAGAAAAAATTAGATTTAATTTAAAAAATAAGAAAATAAAATAAATTTCTGCCCTTGTGTTGCTTATATTCCAGTTCAATGACTTTGGTTCTGCCTTAGAAACACCACATTCCGAAATTTCCCTTTCTCTCAGGAGAAGAATATAAATCTTGGATCTTGAGACACAGTGTTTAATGCCAGCCATTGAAGATTCATGTCTGCATGACCATATATTTCTCTGTCAGTATAACTACTCACGACTGTACTTATTTGATTATTGATTTTAGCCTAATAGTCAAAATATGAGAGACTGGGCAGGTGAAAAGAAGGCTGGTTTATTTGACAATAGAATTTTCAGGAGATGTGCATCAGGGACAAGGTCCAAGTGCTCCATTGGAAAGACCACATTTTGAATTCGGATAGCTTAGAACCAAATGGTCTCCAGTACTACCAAACAGACTCAGCTCTCTGCGGTACTTAAATTAACTGTGGTTAGGAGAGATACGAAATGAAATATAAAAGCTTAAGAAGGATAAATGAAACTAATTCTCACAAGGTTATTATTATTATTATTAAATATATAAATGTGCAGGGCAGAATATATCATATGCGTGTACATACATCAACTACGCTCATAAAATCATTTTCAGTGGAGCAGACAAGTGTATCTCTGAAGATTCTGGAAGAACTTGTAGTTTGCCCTCCCCGTAGGAAAAGAAATCTGAGTAAGAGTTTTTGCTTTCTTCCATCCACATTTCTCTTTTGGGTGACATTAATGTTTAGCTGTGCTTCTGTGGTCTCCCTTAGCCCTTTGCATTGGTGGCTTTTAGGGGTATTTGTGTCTTCACAGAGTTGCTGGGTGAATGTGTCCACTAGGTTCCAGGTCTAGACACGGGAAGGAGTGGAGAAAGCTCATTCTAGCTTCAAATCCAAACCATGTTCTTCAGTCTACATTTACCAGTGACAAAGCTGATATTTTGTTTCTGCCACTGGTGTTTATGCCTCAATTGGTTCCAAATTGTTAAAGGATTTTTTCTTTTGTAAAAAGTAAAATTATGACTTCCATTCAAATAAAAATGAATATGTGTCAAAAACCATTTAATTCATGAAATAGTATAACAATCAGTAAGATGTTCAAACTGGTTCAAAAGAAAATTCAAAGTACCACATATTTAAAGATAATCTGGAATGCTGAAATAAATTTACAAGTAGTTTTTTTTAAAACCTGTCAATTTCCAGGGCAATGATCAACTGCATTCCACTAAACACAATTCATTTGCATTTCTGTGAATGAAAATCATTTGCACTAATTATTAGTTTTCTACAACTTAAAGAGTTGTAATTCACCTCAAAATCAATGAAAGTAGCTCTTATGGATTGAATGTTTGCATCCCCCCAAAATTCATATGTTGAAAGTTTACCCCCTAAAGTGGTGGTATTAGGAGATGAGGTCTTTGGAAGGTAATTAGGATTAGATGAGGTCATGAGGGTATAACCCTCATGATGGTATTAGCGTCCTCATAAGAATCCTGAGAGAACTTGCTTCCTCTCTCTGCTCTTTCTGCTAAGTGAGGACACAGCAAGAAGACAGCCTTCTGCAACCAAGAAGAGATTCCACACTAGAACCTGACCTCTTGGACCACTCTGATCTTAGACTTTCCAGCCTCCAGAACTTCGAGAAATAAATTTGTTATTTAAGCCATGCAGTTTATGGTATTTTGTTATAGTAGCCTGATCTGACTAAGATAGTTGTCCTAGACAAGGTACCCAGGAATCTTTTTTTTTTTGCCCATTTGAAACTTCATTTTTTCCTGACAAAACTCACATGGGAGATGGATGTGATTGTAACCTTAAAAACTGAACACATCCTTCCCTATGTAGCTAATACAATCATGTAGAATTGGGTTTTAGAGTTTAATCTACTAAAAAGTGAAGAATATAGGCATCCATTTCACCACATCTCAGCAAGCACTCTCCAATTTGAAATAATTCTGCAGCCAATCAGTGTCCTTCTTTTTGTATATAATACTGTAATAGCAGGCATTTATTGAGCAATTCTATGAAATTTACATTATGTTACATGCAAATGCTTTATATGTGAGTTTTTCAGGTATTTTTATTTTCATTAACATCAAGATAGTGATGACAAGAAAGAAAAAGAGAAAGAGAAGAGGAAAATGACTAAAATTTCTATCTATTCAATCATTTATGGTTTGAAGTATTAGCCTCTGAGCTAAATGACCCTTGGCCCAGGAATGTGACATTCCTGAGGAATCTAAGAAAAAATTAGTTATTTTCTTATCAGGGAGAAAAGGACCAGTTTTGGCAGAGGACTTAAATCCTCTGCCAACAAGTCACTCTCTCTACTGGTTACTGACTGGCTACTGATCAGCTTGCCTATGTGTAGTTCTAAGCGTTTCTCCAAAGTACACTGTGAGAACAAGATGGGGGGGAGCAGTGCTTTAGACATGGAGCCTGTCATGTTAACTCAGTCTCGGTGTGACAAGTGTTAAAAGAGGCAGAAGAGAAAGCTTCCTTGAAGTGCTAAGTTAAGGCCTCAGTATGGGGAGGGGAAAACCAGGAAAGGACCAGGGGTGGTAGAGAGTCTGATTTAAGCAGAGGGAACAGCATGTGCAAAGGCCTAGAGGGACCCAAAGTAGTTCCAAATGAAATATATATATACATATACATATTTTTTTAGAAAGATTGGTCCTGAGCTAACATTTGCTGCCAATCCTCCTATTTTTTGCTGAGGAAGACTGGCCCTGAGCTAACATCCGTGCCTGTCTTCCTCTACTTTCTATGTGGGACGCCTGCCACAGCATGGCTTGCCAAGCAGTGCCGTGTCTGCACCCGGGATCTGAACTGGCAAACCCCAGGCCACCAAAGCAGAACGTGCAAACTTAACCGCTGCACCTCTGGGCCAGGCTCCCAAATGATATTTTTAAAGAGTTTGCTGCAAGGATGTGGTGGGAAAGAAAGCTAGGGAGATTAGCAGGGGCTAAATCACAAAAGGCTTGGCCTTGTACTCTTGACCTTGTAATACTGAGGAGCTCAGTCTCTATGCTGAGGCTGGGTGCGGTCTTCTACATCTATGGCCTATATCAGTTGAAAGAATCCAAGAAGTATAATTAGAGATAAAGTTTAAGATTTAGTTCTTGACCTGAAGAAACTCTTTGGAGTGGAGAGTTTAAGCTGGACAGCTGGAGGAAGTTGGAAAATGTCCTTACATTGCTATGAAGGGAAAGGACACAAGACTGTTATTCCTTTCTTTCAAAATCTGGTCACAAGGGCTGGCCCTGTGGCATGATGGTTAAGTTTGGCATACCCTGCTTTGGTGGTCTGGGTTTGCAGATGCAGATCCCAGGCATGGACCTACACCATTTGTCAGCCATGCTGTGGCAGCGACCCACATATAAAGTGGAGGAAGATTGGCATAGATGAGAGCTCAGGACTAATCTTCCTCAGCCAAAAAGAAAAAGAAAAAAATCTGGTCACAAATCAAGAGATTATGATAAGGAAAGAGAATCAGAAGTTTGAAGGGCAGCAAAACATGCCACCCCAAGATATGCCTCTTTGGCATAAGGATTATTTTCAGAAACAGCAGACATAGGAAAAACTCTGAAAACAGAGTAGAAGTTAGTCTTTTGTAAGGGTGTCTCTCTCTCTCTGCACCAGGAAGAGAAGGATGACTCTCAATCACAAGAAAGAACAAGGCAGTGACTTAAATCTCTATACAAATTTAACTCTTGTTTATCATGCTTTTCCTGGTCACTCCCCATAACTGTCCCCCCCACACCTTCTTTCTTTTGTCTTTAGCTGAAGACGGTAGTTAAGCCTGAATTCTAAGCCACCTCTGTGAGTAACTCATTTTTCCCTGGGTATCTCCCATGTATATATGAAATACATATGTTAGTAAACTTGTCTGTTTTTCTTTTGTTAATCTGCCTTTTGTTACAGGGCCCCCAGCCAAGAACTTAGAAGGGTAGAGGGAAAATTATGTTTTCCTCCCCTACAAGTTTTAAAATTCTACAAGCCTTTTCTGGGAGAGTCTTATCCATTGCTCCATCCATAGAGAAGCAAAACTAGACTGCGACCCGGTTAGGGAGTGGACTGAAAGTTAGGGAAAACAATTAACATTTGTTAACAGGTTTTGGAGCCTAAGTTAGACTTATCTAGAGAGCTTGTAAAATATGAGTTAGACACAATCAAATGATGACATTTCAAAGACGGCCGTGCGGAGGCGGCACCCCACATACCACAACTAGAAGGACCCACAACTAAAAATATACAACCATGTACCAGGGGGCTTTGGGGAGAAAAAGGAAAAAAAAAATAAAATCTTTAAAAAAAAAACAAAACTCGTCAAACTTAGAATTGTCCTATCATAGGGCTAGAGGAAGAAACACTGTGACTGAGTTCAATTTTGAAGATTTGTGGAAACAGGCTAAGGTCTAATTTCAAGTTCTTTGACTATCAGGAAACCATCTACCTCATGCCCCATTTCCAGGCTCAAATGAAATAATGTGTGCAAAGTGCAGAACTCTTCCCACCACAAAGAAAGGGGTCTGTAAATGCTCTATGCAGTGTTGGTGGGAGAAGCAAACAGCCAGTTAACTCTGGTGGGGGCGGTGAGTGAGTTTGAAAGCTTTGGCGGCTTTTCTGCCCTCAGTGCAGGAATTGGAGCGGGGGGGGGGGGGTGGGGGGGGGGGGGGGGGGAGGGGGGGGGCGGGGGGGGGGAACCAGTGAGAAGGTGAGCCCTCCAGCGTCCTAGAGAGGACCCGGAAGTAACCTTGGTATGTGTACCCTAGGCTGGCTCTAGGACAGGCCTCTTTAAGGTCAGTTAGAAGTTAACTTTTACCTCTTCCTTCGTAACCTAGGACTCTGGGTGAGACGGTCCCATTCGCTGGCTAGAAGAATGAGGTGAGTCAGAAGTGAGGGTCCCTGGGCTCCGCGGTGGGCGTGGCCATGGGGGCTGATTGGAAGCCCTGTCGGGGCCCCCTTTTCTGGTCTGGCTCCCTGGGACGTGTCACACTCGGGACTGCTTGCTGCTCCTCCGCGCGGGTCAGACTCGGGTCCTGGCGGACTACCTGCCCTCACCGCTGCACACTTTCGCAGGGTCTGGGAGGATCTGTCACATGAAAGGAGTTTAAACAGGAGAAGGTTTTCCTGTTTATTCTTTTTCGGAGCCCTAGAGTTATTTGGAAGTACATATTATTTGGCTTTTTTAGCTTTCATCCTGTTTTGATGTGACATCAAGAAACTGTGAAAGCACTTCTTAAACTGTAAGGGAGTGTATAAATGTGAGATTGTTATATAGAAGGGGGGAAATCAGCTCCTGTTGGTGGAGACAGACATATAAACGATTAGTACCAGCATCACCTGGTAAGCACCATGGAGGAGATAAACAAATGCTGTGGAATCACAGAGGAAGGGGCAGCTAATTTCTTCGAGAAGCAAGAAAAGCAAGAATCTTTCATTATCTGGGCATCTGGGTTTGTGATCTGTGTTCTCTTACAGTCTTTCTTTGCTTATGGACAAACTATTCTGGAAATTGTCTTTTGGTAGCATGTAAATTTAGCTTACTTTTTTTTTCTAACAGTAATTTCTTATGCCGTTTTCTAAATCAAAATATATCTGTCCCAGTTGAGTTTCCTACTTCCTTGCCACATTGGAAAGAACTTTAAGGGGAATATCTCTCAACGGAGAGAGTTCAATACCTTCTTTGTGGGGCTTATATCGAGCCAGCAGACCATGAAGCCAAGCGAAGCTGGAGGTTTCTCCCTCCACGTTCCAGGGGAGCCTGTGGAGCTTGTGATACTGACGGTGGAGAAAGATAGAACATGTTGCGAAACAGGAATCCAGCATTCAAAGGAAGCAACCCCAGACCAGGGAGGGCTTTTGCCGGTGTTTCGGACAGTTTTGTTATCGAGAGATCCCTGGGCCCCGTGAGATACCTGAGTCCTGTGAGGCTCTGAGTGGGCTCTGGCTCTGGGAGCTCTGCCACCAGTGGCTGAAGCCCCAGACTCGCACTAAGGAGCAGATCCAGGAGCCGCTGAGACTGGAGCAGCTCTTGACCATCATACCCGAGGAGCTGCAAGCCTGGGTGCAGGAGCAGCATCCTGAGAGTGGGGAAGAGGTGGTGACTCTGCTGGGGGATTTAGAGAAAGCTGGTTGAGCCAGAAGAGGTGGGAGAGAGAATGTGAGCTCTCCCCAGGAAAGGGGTTTAGATCTCTGGTCTGTGGGGAGGCATCTATCCAACAATTGGAGAGTGGGCAAATTTCAGTTTTCTCTAAACAAGTATAGAGCTACTAGCTTCTCATTTTGTCTTTATCTTTGGAAATGAAAATGTTTGCTTCTCTCTGTTAGGATTTTCTTAGATTTTTCTCTCACCTCTAAGATTTTTTACTCCAGTTTTCATATTGATGCCCACATGGGCCCATCTTTACACACTTTTTCCTAGGTTCCTGTTAGTACCCAGAAAATACCCTAGAGGGAGACGGAACCCATGGAAACAGCACAGAGGTCACCATGTTTTAAGCTCCTGTCCTTGGCAACACAGTTAAAAAGTGAATCTCCATAATCCAACCATTCCTTACAAGAGAAGGGTAAGAACCAGGGTTCAATCCAGTATGAAGGGAGAGAATGGGAGGAAAACAGATATTTTCCTTTATCTGTTCTTGGAAGTGAAAGCAATATTGATTGATTGATTGATTGTGAGGAAGATTGGCCCTGGGCTAACATCTGTACTCATCTGCCTCTGTTATATGTGGGATGCCTGCCACAGCATGGCTTGACAAGTGATGCATAGGTCCATAGCCAAGATCTGAATGAGCGAACCCTGGGCTGCTGAAATGGAACGTGCGCACTTAACCGCTATGCCACTGGGCCAGCCCCTGATTTTCTACTTTTTAAATTCCCACATAGTATATGTCATACAGGAGAATTTGGTTACAATTATTTTGTATCTTATATAGATAAAATATTCTGCTCTCTTTCAGGGCCACCTATCACAGATACTGAATGTTGGATCATGGGATACCAAGTGACTGTGACAGCCATGCTGCTTGTGCTGTTCATGGTAGCGCATTCGCCCAGCCATAGAGTCAGGTGTGTCCAGCATTACTACGGTATGTGGTTGAAGTAGAACATTCAGTGTCTGCTCTAAGCAGAAAAGCTCTCAGTGTAATCCTGTTGCTGAGTGGCTCCGTCTCTATAGCAGCCACTGGAATATGTGGTAGCTGTGGGCTTTGCTCTAATAGGGGATCTGAAGGGAACCTAAGAAGGCAGTGGGAATTGCAGAGTTTGAATTCCCCTTGGATGGAATCCTATTGCTCTAATAGGACTCTTAAAGAGGAAATAAAATCATTCATATTTAACGACTTTAAAGAGAAAAGCAGGGATCAGACTAGATTCCAGGTTTTGGTCAGCTTGTCTGATTACAAATGCGTGTAACTGTCTTCAGGATAAGGTTTTGAGTCAGTTATAGAATGTTCATGATCCTGTGGGAATTATTCTGTCTTTTTGCTTAAATCATATTGTATTAACTGCAATTTGAGGCTTTTTTTTTACTGTCTGTTCCTACTACCTCTTTCCTATTCACTCTGGCTTTTTCTGTGTTCTTTCACTTACACATACTTTTCTATGTCTGTTGCATGTATAGGAAGGCTGACTGGGCTCCAAGTGCTGGTATACAAAATGAAAACTGAAAATATTAAAAAAAATTATGTCAAATATGGGAAAAAATAAAATTTTTAGTCATACAATAGAAAGTAATATGGCAGTTGAAGGAAGTAAACTATGTCTATAGCTATTGACGTGGATAAGGCGCAAAAGCACAATGTTAGCTGAAGAAAGGAAGTTGAATGTATTGTATCCTTCCTGTAAATTATTTATTTTTTTTAGGAAGATCAGCCCTGAGCTAACATCTGCCAGTCCTCCTCTTTTTGCTGAGCTAGACTAGCCCTGAGCTAACATCCATGCCCATCTTCCTCTACCTTATATGTGGGACGCCTGCCACAGCATGGCTTGATGAGCAGTGCCATGTCTACACCCAGGATCCGAACCGGGGGACCCCAGGCCACCAAAGTGAAACGTGCACACTTAACCACTGCCCCACCGGGCCAGCCCCCCTTCCTGTAAATTTTTAAAACATACATTATGCTATTTGTTATTACTAGAGGTATGAACATGTGGGTAAAGACAACAGTGACCACAGCAACTAATTTAATTCCCTGGCAAACAAGACTAAAAAGATTTTTAAAACGCATATACCCACAATGACAAGGGAAACAGAGAGAGGCAATAACAAAGTTTTGGAAGCAGGATGGCAGATGGGTTAAAGCTAATTGATTTTGCAAACTCCCTGTCAGTGAGAAAACTCGTTTCATATGATGGAATCCCCAGAGGCAACATGAGTTATCTCTGGGAATGAGAGTGCTGTGGGAGCTAAAAGAAGGAGAGGTGATTTTAAGTTGTTTAAGAAGCACTTAGATTCTGAGGTCTCCAGCCTGTTCCACATTGATGGGTGTGATTGCTTCTCCATCACAGGTGAATATTGGAGATTTTCTCTGGAGAGGATGCCTATACTGAGAGATGTTAGGCACAGCAAAGGATAGGAGTGTAGTACTGAAATGGGATTAAGTGAATTTATGCACAATGAATGCTAAGACTGCCCCCCTCCTCTGTCTACCCTCCAGCCCTCTTTCCTTAGTCAGCTTCTAGGATGCCTTTATTCTCTAGGCGGGCGATTGGAAGAGCCTGCTCTGGGGAATCTGACCATGCTAAGTGAAAGACGTAGATACCAATGATGAAACAGCTTGGCCAGATCACCCCATTGTGATCCTATGTGCAGGCCATGGTAAAAAGCCCCATTCATATACTCAGAGTTTCCAATTAGTTTTTTTCCTTTTAATTAATAAGCTTTACATTTTAGAACAGTTACAGGTTTACAGAACAATTGAGCAGTTAATACAGAGCGTTCCCATATAGCAACCTTCTCCTCTTCCCAGTACAGTTTCCCCTATTAGTAACATCTTGCATTACTGTGGTATATTTGTTATGAGGCCAATATTGATACATTATTAACTAAAGTTCACAGTTTACATTGGGGCTCACACTTTGTGCCTTAGAATTCTCTTGGTTTTGACAAATGCAGAATGTCATGTATCCACCATTAAAGTACCATACAGGATAGTTTCTCTGCCCTAAAAATCCCCTGGCCTCACTCTCTCCCCTTCTCATCTGAACCCATGGCAACACTGATCTTTTTACTGTCTATAGTTTTGCCTTTCAGTATGTCATATAGTTGGAATCATACAGCCTTTTCAGACTGGTTTCTTTCACTTAGCAATATGCATTTAAGTTTCCTCCATGCTTTTTCATGGCTTGATAGCTCATTTCTTTTTCTCGCTGAATAATACTCCGTTGTCTGGATGTACCACACTTTGTTTATCCATTCATCTATTGCGGCACATCTTGGTTGCTTCCAGGTTTTGGCAATTGTGAATAAAGCTGCTATAAATGGTTATGTTCAGGTTTTGTGTTTTCAACTTGTTTGGATAGATATCTAGCAGTGCAATTGCTAGATCATATGGTAAGATTATATTTAACTTTGTAAGAAACTTCCAAACTCTCTTCCAAAGTGGCTGTGCCGTTTTGCATTTGTACAAGCAGTGAATGAGAGTTCCTTTTGCTCCACATCCTTGACAGCATTTGCTATTGTCAGTGTTTTGGATGTTAGCCATTCTAACAGATGTGTGGTGGTATCTCCTTTTAATTTGCAATTCTCAAATTGTATAAAATGCTGAGCACTTTTTCATGCGCTTACTTGCCATCTGTATATCTTCTTTGGTGAAGTGTCTGTTTAGATCTTATGCTGATTTTTAAATTGGGTTGTTTGTTTTCTGATTGTTGAGTTTTAAGAGTTTTTTGTGTAATTCGGATACAAGTCCTTTATTAGATAATGAGTTTTGTAAAGATTTTCTCCCAGGCTGTTGCTTGTCTTTTCATTCTCTTAGCAGTGACTTCCGCAGAGCAGAAGTTGTTAATTTTGATAAATTTATCAACTTTTTCTTTCTCAGCTCATGCTTTTGATATTGTATTTAAAAAGTCATCACTAAAGTGAAGGTCACCTAGATTATATATGCTGGATGTTAGCTCAGGGCCAGTCTTCCTCAGCAAAAAGAGGAGAATGGGCAGTAGTTAGCTCAGGGCTAATCTTCCTCAAAAAAAAAAAAAAAAGAATTTAGTGTGAATTTCTATGTGTTTTATTCTTTATCTATAGCTGGTTTTACAAATCTGTTGAACAAAGGAAAATAGAATTTATTCCCCTTATTGGAAAATCATGTTTCTCTATTAGCAGTGAAATTTAAATACTTTTTTGTTGTTGTTTTGTTTCAGAAGGTGAGTGTAGGTTTAGAAATGTAAAACTGACTCAAGAGAAGAAAAGTTCTGAAGAAGTAGCATGTCACCCCCCTGTTCCTGGGAAGATGAAAAGGTGAAGATCCCCAGAAGCCTACACCTGAACACACTTGTGACCCTAAGGGTAGGTATGAAAGGCATTAAAAACCCTTTATTGGTGAGGGAGAGAAAATCTTCATCCCAAGAAGGAGATCACAGAGTAGTCATGAAGGTTATACCAAAGAAAATACTTAGGAGACAGAGATGTCATAAATGTGATGAACGTGGAAAGTTCTTCACTAAGACTTCAAATTTTATTTGACATGAAGTAATTCGTACTAGGGAGAGACCCTATAAATTTGAAGTTTGTGGGAAAGCCTTCAGTGGGAGCGCCAAACTTTGTCTCCATCAGAAGATCCACACTGGGGAGAAACCTTATAAATGTGATGAGTGTGGGAGAGTCTTCACCGTGAGCTCCAATCTGACCCTGCATTATAGAGTCCCTATCCTAGTCAGACTGTATGAATGTGATCAGTATGGTCTGACCTTCAGCTAGAGCTCAGATCTTAGTAAGCATCAGAGACTTCATACTGGAGAAAACCCGTATGAATATAATGTGTGCAACAAGTCCTTCAGTTAAACTTCTGACCTTAAACACCAGAGGGTACACACAAGAGAAAAATCCTACAAATATCGTATGTGGGGAAAGCTTCTAATCAGAGTCCACACTTCTTTTTTTTCCCCATCTTTTGCTTCAGAGTCTGCACTTTATTAAGCATCTGAGAATACACGCTGAAGAGAAACCCTATCACTGTAAAGAATATGATAAAAGTCAGAATGCAGGTCTGACATCACATCAAAGGCTGCACACAAGAGAGAGACCTTATAGGTGTAAGGAGTTTGGGAAAGCCTTCAGTGAGAACTCACACCTCCTTAAACATCCCAGAATTCAGACGGGGGCAGGGAGGGGCGACTTTATCAGTGTGCTAAATGTGGGAAATGCTTTACTGAGAGCAAAGGTTTTATTTCACATCAGAAAATCCACATTGGAGAGAGACCTTGTAATTATGATGAATGTGGGGAAGCTTTCCACAACAGCACAAACCTTTTTAGACATTAAAAAAGAAAAACATATCAGAGAGGGAAAAAGACATAACTGATGAATGTGTGTAAAACTTTAGATTTCCCTTGTAATTGACCTTTAGAGATGTTCAGAGGAAATACCATGAATATAATTGTGAAATGTTTCAATGATAGCTTCTTACCTCACTCTAGAGTATTCTTTTCAACACCACCAAGCAATTAACTCAGTCCTGACACTATTTACCTGGTGATAGTGTCAGATCCAACAGGTTAGAGACTCAGTCCCACAAGACTGCACCCCTCCCTATCCCCCACTTCAGACACCAATCTGAGGTTGTTACCTGTGCTTCTGACCAACCGGCTATGGATCGGAGATTCCCATGACCCTCTCCCGGGGTTCAATTCATTTGCTAGAGCAGCTCACAGACCTCAGAGGAACATTTACTTGCATTTACCCCTTTATTATAAAGGATATTGTGAAGGATGCAAATGAATAGCCAGATGAAGAGGTAGATAGAGGTGAGGTCCAGAAGTGTCCTGAACGCCGGAGCTTCTGTTTCCGTGGAACTGGGGTGCACCACCCTTCAGGCATGTGGATGCTTCACCAACCTGGAAACTCATGAAATCTTGTTCGAGAGTTTTCACAGGGCCAGCCCAGGGGCCCAGCAGTTAAGTTTGCACATTCTGCTTTGGCAGCCCGGGGTTTGCCGGTTCAGATTCCAGGTGTGGACCTATGCACTGCTTGTCAAGCCATGCTGTGGCAGGGATCCCACATGGCAAGATGGGCATGGATGTTAGCTCAAGGCCAGTCTTCCTCAGCAAAAAGAGGAGGATTGGCGGCAGATGTTAGCTCAGGGCTAATCTTAAAAAAAAAAAAAGTTTTTATAGAGCTTAATCTGGAGCACCCCCACATCCCCTTCTCAGAGGTGGGTGGTGCTGAAAGTTCCAACCCTCCAGTCATTTTTGCTTTCTGGGGACCAGCCTTATTCTGAGGCTATCTGAGGGTACTTGAAGTCACCTCATTCCTGTAAGATCAAAAGGGGCTCTTGTGACGGACAAATGACGCTGTGGTCACTGGAGAATCCCAAGGGTTTGAGGAGCTTTGTACTAGGAACTGGGAACAAAGACCAAATATATTTCTTATTATACCACACTCACTTAACATTAGCAAATCCGTCAAGTGCATGTCAGCAATGGGTTGGCTAAAATTTGGTTTAGCAGAGATAAATGTAAGATTTCAGTCGTTATACTCTTTCAGGAAGGAGTCAGTCTTACCCAGTGACCAATTCCAAGCTCCAACCTGACTCTTAGGCAACAATGAGGAATACTTCATTTGAGCCTATAGATATTTGAAAACTTTGATGTTCAAGGTCGGTAAAATATTGGAAGTGGTTTTCACTCTGAGACTTCCCTTGTGAAAATAGTGCTTTGTAATGTTCATGATTCCCTGCTCTCTGTTTCCTCTCTCTGTGATCTTATCGTTATTCAAAACCTGGACCACTATGTGTAGTCCTGTCCCTAAACTCCCACAAAGATTTAAAGGTGTTGGAGTAGATCTAGAGAAAGGCAGCCAGACTGTTCCTTATCTTTGTTTGCTTGTACCTGGCATAGTGCCTGGCACTTGAGTTCCATAAATGTTTATTCAAATGAGTTAAATTAAAATAAATTCAAGTGATAGATCCCAAAGTTATACAGTACAGTTATTGAAATTTGCTCTCAAGGGGCCAGCCCGGTGGCACAGCAGTTAAGTGTGCACATTCCACTTCTCAGCGGCCTGGGGTTCGCCGTTCGGATCCCGGGTGCAGACATGGCACCGCTTGGCAAGCCATGCTGTGGTAGGCGTCCCACATAGAAAATAGAGGAAGATGGGCATGGATGTTAGCTCAGGGCCAGGCTTCCTCAGCAAAAAAGAGGAGGACTGGCAGTGGTTAGCTCAGGGCTAATCTTCCTCAAAAAAAAAAAATTAAATTAAAAAAAAATTTGCTTTCAAGAAGTGGCATAAAGGGAAAATAAAAATATTTTAAACACATTTAGAAATATTAGTGGGGTGACTACAGTAGGAGTCTCTGATCTTCTGAAGGTATATATGTAACCCATGAGTTGATGTCTGGGAGAGCACTGTTCCCTCCCACATTTTGTAGTACTGGAGGACCATAGCCCTGACCAAATGGGACTATTTTTAAGTTATGCTCTTAAATTAAAAAAAAAAAGGTAACATCAATTCTTTAAGTACATGTACTTAAAGTACATTGTTAATGTAATTATTCTGTTCTGTATAAAACTATGATACAGTGTTATTTGTGAAATGGCCTTTCTTCACTTACTACTGTGGAAACAAACTAATAAATGCTTCTTTTAAAAGAATGAATCTCCTTTCAAAAAAAGGAATCAACTTTGAAAGATTGGCCCTGGGCTAACATCTGTGCCCATGCTCCTGTATTTTGTATGTGGGTCACTGCCATAGCATGGCTTGATGAATGGTGTAAGTCCACGCCTGGGATCTGAACCCGCGAACCAGGGCTGCCAAAGTGAAGCACGCTGAACTTAGCCACTACACCACCAGGCCAACCCACAGAATCAACTTTTAATTAAAAGAAAACTATGGAGCAAATCACTTGAAACTTAAAATACTTTATATAGTCAAACAGTGAATAAACTTTGTGCTAATTCTTTATCTGTGCTAATATGCAGTGGTTCTCAAGCCAAGGCATTGCTACCTTCAATCCACATTTGGAAATATATTTGGGAACATTTTTGATTGTCACAATGACTGGGGCGTGCCACTTATATTTTATGGGTGGGGTCCATAAATTATAAACACTGTAGTATATTATTATAAACAGTATAGTATATTATATACTATACATTATAGTATATAGTAGAGACAGAAATTATAGTATAATATACTATATTGTGCTATATATTATATAAAATGGAGGACAGTATATTGTAGTAGAGTATAAAGAAAGAATTGTTCCATTCAAAATGCCAGTAATATCCCTTTTGGAAAACAGTGAACTAAATATGGAGTATTTCCAACCCAGGGAGCTAAGCAAAGAATGTTTGTTAATTAAATTAAGCTAAAGTTGCAAATAAGACTAAACTGTACTTTCTTTATTAAAAGTGACATATTTCTTTGAAAACAGTGTAGTGTGTTAAATTAAACGGGGAGGCCATTCGACTGAGGTGGCTCTACAGCCACTTACATAGCAGGTAGGTGCCACCTCACGCAGCAGCCTACATAAGCAAACCAGAATCTAAGCCTGTAAGTGCCTCAAGGTTATGAAATCGAAAGCTAAGGACAACCAATCACAGCCAGCTAGGCTTTAAACTATAGCCAATCGATGCTTTCGTTGCTTTGCTTTTGCCTTTTCTCCGTGAAGGTCGCTCCCTGTGCTCCTGTTGGCGGAGCACTGCTTACCCCTTCAGGTTTGGTGCTGCCCGATTCAAATCGATTTTTGCTCAAATAAACTCTTAAAACTTTTAATGTGTCTCAGTTCATCTTGAAACAAGTGTAAAGGGATAATATTACTTGTTTTATTCACCTGAAACGTAGAACCGTTATGTCTGTATAGATGTCAAGATTTGTAATAATTGTGAAATGTTAAAGCGTGCCTCAGTGATGGTTGTTAATTGTATGGTTGTTGTTAGTCAATTATTAACATACTCCCCTGTGGGTACTACTATCATAATTTCAGTTGCCCCGCACTGTGCTGTTGTCTGTTTGGCTCTCTTCCTCTCTAGGTCAGTCACCTCGAAGGAGGAACTGTATCTTTATTCGTCTTCCAATTATCAGCGCTAAGCATACTACCTGAAAAAGAGTACCAATAAATGTGGATATGCAAGCACTGCATCTAACTCTGTAGTCTTGAATTTTGGCTGCTCTCTTGGTTTTATTAATTCTCTTTCCTCTACCCCTTGCATCTTGGTGCTTTCTGGAATTACATTAGCATCACAATATTCCTGTTTAGCTTTGATTTTCACTGTCACTTCCTGCACCTGATTATCCCTCACCTCACCTCCACAAAGCCAGCACATTGGGAGAGTGTTGTCCCCTTAGCAACCTATTTATTCTGAATCTTTGGAAACTTATTCTAACCTGCTTATTTGGAATCTGACCCCTACCCAGCTTAATTACAATTTCATACAATACAAACTGATTGCAAATGAAATTTTCCTGCCCCAAAGAAGCTCACAGTCTAATTGTAGGCCCAAGGTTGTGTAGGCAGCAAAATATAATTACATATAATATTTTATTTAAAATAGTTTGTGTCGGGGGCTGGCCTGGTGGTGCAGCAGTTGGGTGCACACGTCCCACTTTGGTGGCCTGGGGCTCGCTGGTTCGGATCCTAGGTGAGGACATGGCACCACTTGGCAAGTCATGTTGTGGTAGGCACCCCACATATAAAGTGGAGGAAGATGGGCACGGATGTTAGCTCAGGGCCAGTCTTCCTCAGCAAAAAGAGGAGGATTGGCTGCAGGTGTTAGCTCAGGGCTAATCTTCCTCAAAAAAAACACAATATTGTGTGTGGATATTGGAAAGCCAAATATTGACAGTAGTAGCAATCATCTCTCTTTTTGATGAGAAGACCCCCAAAACACAGAAAGCTAGGGGCTTACTTTTCCACCAAATAACCCTTGTTTTGAGTGACTTTTGTTCTGTATAATCTGAGACTATTTTGCAACCAGCTATTTTAAATGGGATTTTATATGTTTTAATTGAATATAAAGTGTTTGGTCTGAGACTACACCTTTGTTATTATTAATCATTAAGCTCTAAGGTATCAAAAGAAAAACATTTTAAATATCAGAACTAAGAATAAAAATAAGTATATCTAATATTGTGGAAGACTCATTGCACGGTCTGCATTTTTTCCTTTCCTTACAGGGAAGTGAAAGCGTTTATCCCATGCATTTTCCGTTTGCATTTAAGAACCAGTGTCACCTGCTGATAGTGCGGTCACCCTTACCTCTATCTCACTTCTTTCTCATCCTTTAGGAAGAATAGACCTCTTGGCAGAATCAAAATCTAGAAAGAAAGCAGATAGACCAGGCTTTAGGACAACCCATAGATTGCAAAAGAAATAGTCATAGTTCTCTCTGAAGGTTGTTACTTCGTTCTCACCACCAACGTTCAATTCCCAGGAGATGGATTCTGTACCTTTCCTTAGGTCTTTACACAATAGCAACTTGCTTGTAAGTGAGTCTGATGGACTTAGCCATGGTCACATGGATATGTACTAGCTAAAAACTGGAGGGTAATAGAAAGTGAGTACCTGACTTTTTTGACCTTTTAAGTGTGAGTAAAATAATGAAGAATAGTGCTCACTTTGGCAGTACATACACTAAAGTTGGAATGATACAGAAATTAGTGTGGCCCTGTGCAAGGATGACACGCAAATTTGTGAAGCATTCCATAGTTCTAAAAGAAAAAAATTTAAAAATCAAGTAATAAATTTGGGTTTGACTAAGCTATCCTTAGAATGGTAAATCTCATCCTAGCAATTTGAGTTCATATAACCGACCTAAAACTGACCTAAACCAGTACTCTTCAGTGTAAAGCATGTCTAAGATTTAAAAAGTGAAGGTAGGGGGAGGGCACATGACTAACAATAATGTACAACTGAAATTTCACAAGGTTGTAAACTATTATAATCTTAATAAAAAGTTTAAAAAAAAAGTGAAGGTAAAATTCAGCTAAATTACCGATGGCTCCAGCTGAAAAAAAATGAAGACACTTTTTAAAAAATGCAGAATACCCAGCATAGCAAGTAGGTTCAGAAGATGGGTGACCAAACCATAACCACTACAACACAGGTCTGATATCTCTGTTGATGAGTGGATGTGAATGAGATGCGTGTGGTCCACCAGCAGAAGTCTCCTAGGAAAGCTGTAGAGGAAGTCTCCAAATCTGATTTCTCTCTGAAACATCATTAGGCCAGTATTCTTTAGTAGAGAATTCATTTAACTCATCTATTCTAGCGTCCTTCAACTTTTTTATAAGTTTGATGTGAAAGGGTGACATTTTATTGAATTAACACACAATACTCTTTTTTGTTGGTGAGGAAGATTGTCCCTGAGCTAACATCTGTGCCAATCTTCCTCTATTTTGTACGTGGGATGCCACCACAGCGTGGTTTTTTTTTTTGAAAGATTGGCACCTGAGCTAACTACTGTTGCCAATCTTTTTTTCTTTTTTCTTTTTTCTTTTCTGCTTTATCTTCCCATACCCCCCCCCCCACCCCCACCCCGTACATAGTTGTATATTTTTAGTTGCAGGTCCTACTAGTTGTGGGATGTTGGACGCCACCTCAACGTGGCCTGACAAGCAGTGCCATGTCCGAGCCCAGGATCCGAACCCTAGGCCACCTCAGCGGAGCACGCGAACTTAACCATTCGGCCACGGAGCCGGCCCCCACAGCATGGTTTAATGAGCACTGTGTAGGTCTGTGCTGGAGATCCAAGCCCGCAAACCCCAGGCCACCAAAGCAGAGCAGCCAAACTTAACCACTATGCCACCAAGCTGGCCCCACAGTACTCCCAATTTTACCCCCATTTTATCCATTTTTATTATAGATATTTCCCCCCTTTCATGGACAATGAGGTGAGAAATAGACTGTGCTTCACCACTTAAAACATCATGCCCGGGGCTGGCCCAGTGGTGCCATGGTTAAGTTTGCATGTCCCGCTTCGGCAGCCCGGGGTTCAGCGGTTTGGATCCTGGGTGTAGCACTGCTTGGCAAGCCATGCTGTGGTAGGCGTCCCACATAGAAAGTAGAGGAAGATGGGCACGGATGTTAGCTCAGGGACAGTCTTCCTCAGCAAAAAGAGGAGGATTGGCAGCAGATGTTAGCTCAGGGCTAATCTTCCTCAAAAAAAAAAAAAAAAATGCCCTCCTTCAACATGTTAAAGAGCATTTATGAAAAACCCACAGCTGACATCATCCTCAATGTTGAAAACCTAAAAACTTTCCTTCTAAGATCAGGAATGAGACAAAGATGCCTGTTTCACCACTGCTGTTCAACGTTGTGCTGGATGTTCTAGCCAGAACAATTAGACAAGAAAAATCAATAAAAGTTATCTAAGTTAGAAAGGAAGAAGTAACGCTGTCTCTGTTCACAGATGACACGATCCTACATATAGAAAATCCCAAAGAATCCACAAGAAAACTACTAGAGCTAATGAAGAAACTCAGCAAAGTTGCAGAGTATAGTAAGATCAACACACAAAACTCATTTGTGTTTCTATACACCAGCAATGAAGAATCCGAAAAGAAAATTAAGAAAACAATTCCAATTATAATAGCATCTAAAAGAATAAAATACCTGGGAGTGAATTTAACCAAGGAAGTGAAAGACTTGTACACTGAAATCTATAAAACATTGCTGCAAGATATTAAAGAGGACCCAGGGGCCGGCCTGGTGGCGCAGCTGTTAAGTGTTCATGTTCTGCTTGGCGGCCTGGGCTGGCCGGGTGCGGACATGGTACCGCTATGGCATGCCATGCTGTGGTAGGCGTCCCACATAGAAAGTAGAGAAAGAGGGGCATGGATGTTAGCTCAGGGCCAGCCTTCCTCAGCAAAAAGAGAAGGATTGGCAGAAGTTAGCTCAGAGCTAATCGTCCTCAAAAATAAATGAATTAATAAATAAATACGACCCAAATAAATGGAAAGATATCCCATGTTCCTAAATAGGAAGTCTTAATACTAAGTTGTTAATTAAATGCTAAGATGTTAATACTACCCAAAGTGATCTACAGATACAATATAATTCCTACGAAAATTCCTACAGCCTTTGCAGGGAAGCCACTCCTCAAATTCATATCGAGGGGCTGGCCACGTGGCTGAGTGGTTAAGTTCGCTTGCTCCGCTTTGGCGGCCCAGGGTTTCGCCAGTTTGGATCCTGGGCACAGACATGGCACCGCTCATCAGGCCATGTTGAGGCAGTATCCCACATGCCACAAATAGAAGGACCCACAATTAAAATATACAACTATGTACTGAGGGGATTTGGGGCGAAAAAGCAATTAAAAAAAAATGAAGATTGGCAACAGTTGTTAGCTCAGGTGCCAATCTGAAAACAAACAAACAAACAAACAACTTAGTATAAAGCTATAGTAACCAAAGCAGTATGGTACTGGGGAAGGATAGACATATAAACCAATGTAATAAAATTGAGAGTCTAGAAATAAACCCATACATTTAAGGCCAACTGATTGTTTTAAAAGATGAATATTTATGCTTTTTTTTTTTTTTTTGAGGAAGATTAGCCCTGAGCTAACTACTGCCAGTCCTCCTCTTTTTGCTGAGGAAGCCTGGCCCTGAGCTAACATCCATGCCCATCTTCCTCTCTTTTCTATGTGGGACGCCTACCACAGCATGGCTTGCCAAGCAGTGCCATGTCCACACCCGGGATCCAAACTGGTGAACCCCAGGCTGCCAGGAAGTGGTAGCTTCGGACTTAGCTGCTGTGCCACCCGGCCGGCCCCTATTGATGCTTTTTTTGTGTGTGAGGAAGATTGGCGCTGAGCTATCTGTGCCAATCTTCCTCGATTTTATGTGGGATGCTGCCACAGCATAGCCTGGCTAGCAGTGCCATTTCTGTACCCAGGGATCGAACCTACCAACCCGGGTGCAGAGGCTGAGCACAGGAATTTAACCTCTACGCCGCTGCCTGCCAGCTTGCCCCTGTATACTTTTAATTGTGGGGAGAAAACCCATCAAACTTGCCATCTTAACTATTTTTGAGTGTACTGTTCAGTTGTTAAGTATATTCATATAGTTGTGGAACAGATCTCCAGAACTCTCTTTGTTTTGCAAAATTGAAACACTATACTCATTAAACTCCCCATTTCCCCCTCCCCCACAGTCTGGTAACCACCATGCTACTCTCTGTTTCTAGGAATTGGACTACTTTAGATACTTTGTATAAGTGGAATTATATAGTATTTGTCTTTTTGTGACTGGCTTATTTCACTTAGCATAATGTCCTTCAAGGTTTATCCATGTTGTAGCATGTGACAGGATTTCTTTCCTTTTTAAGACTGAATAATATTCCATTGTATTTATACACACACATACATTTTGTTTATCCATTTATCCATCCAAGGATGTTCGGGTTTCTTCTACTTCTTGGCTATTGTGAGTAATGCTTCTGTGACCATAGGTGTGCAAATACCTGTTTGAGACCCTGCTTTCACTTCTTTTGGACATATACTCAGAAATGGAACTGCTGGATGGTATGGTAGTTCTATTTTTAATTTTTTGAGGAACCTGCCTACTCTTGAGATCCATTTATCGCATTTACTCTCTTGCTAAAACCCAACCTATCGTGACTACTTTAATAGAAGTTGCTCCAGAGGACAGTTCAGTTCAGGATAAAAGCCTTTGGTGGCTTCTGCCTTTTATGCTTCTCTCTGAGATCGCTATTTGGGATGTAGTGGCAGTTACATTTATGGTACTAAGGAAAATCTGGAGAAGATCAAAAAGTGCCTTCAGGTTCTCAGCGAGTTAGCACTGTTATTTCTTCTGTCAGGAATACTCTGCCTAAAGAAACCCCCACCCCTTATTCTTGATCTCAGCCCATTGCTTATTTCTTTCACAAGTCTTGAGACAAATCTTCATCATTTTGTTTCTGTGTTTGCTTGATTTCATCCGTCGGGTCCAGTAGAAAGTAAGCTCTTTGAAGACACGTGCTATTTCCACCTCCTTCTTTTGTAAAGCACTTGTCACACAGCAGGCATTCCATGTATACTTGTTAAATAAGAGTTTTACCTTTATGTGTGAGGTGGTAACCAGAGCACAGCAACAAGGAAAACGCTGCTAATCAAATTTTAAGCATCTTCCGGACTTTATCCAAGCTGGCGGTAATCAGACTAGTAAGAAAAAAACCACGACCACGAAGGGACTCGAACCCTCAATCTTCTGATCCGGAATCAGACGCCTTATCCATTAGGCCACGCGGCCAGTTGTTGGGAAGCTTTTGTCACGTAACCTCCAAAGGGTATGCAGAGAAGTTGGGGAGAGGGGCTTTCCTCTCGCTAGTTCTAAAGATCCAACTTTATAGTTTCCTGTTTGAGATTAAAATTCGCCAACAGTTACAAACCATTTACAACACCCTCTAAAATTTGCAAAAACTAATACATAGAATTTAGGAGCTGTTAGATGGTTCATCAATGTGAACCCTGTCGAAGTCTTTGATTAATTACCTTGAGAGGTATTTAATCAAAGGGATAGGGCGGAAGACTAAATAGGGAGCTGAGGCTGCAACGCGCACGGAAAAGAGCAAAGAGGAGAGAGCGAGCGCAGACAGATGGTACACAGGGAGGGTGGGAGTCTGAAAGGAATGGTGGCGGGGCTGGTGGAAGGGCAGTGACGGCCTAGAAGCTTTGTAAAAGGTTCTGCTGGAAGTGCAAGGTTGGCTTAAACCTGGAAAAAAGTAGGTTTTTCAATTCATATATACTGTAGGTTTAAAAAGATTAGAGCGACTGGATGCCGTTGTTGAACTTGGTGACTCCATGCTGGACTTGGAGACTTCTCAAGTTTGACTTATTCTTGACAAGAAGATGTCCATTGGTTTATTTGTGGGTTAATCCACAGAGGAATAGGGTGTTCTGAAAGAACCTCGTGGACACCGAATGTATGGGTGGAACACGAAAGCTGCAAAACACATGCCTAGAAGTACAGCAGTTAACACTCATCTGCTAACTCAGTGGTTTTGGTTCCTTGAACATGAGGAGTTATTTGAAAGAAACCAAATCAAAGCAAAACTTCTCCCCGCCGCCGTCCTGCACTGTCCCACAAAAAGTCTTTCTCAGCAACTTTTCCCATTTTTTTCCACTATTTTCTTCTTATAGTATCTTCTGGGGGTTAACTCAAAATTCAAATTGTCTAGGAATCCTTCAGTTAACGTTTTTGGAGTGCCTACTGCAGACTTCGACGTCTAGCTCAGGGCTAGAATTTAGGGGTCATTGATGATGGAGAGACCATGGGGTGGAGTGGAGCATGTCCCAGAATGAGCACAAGACTTGGAGTAGCAACACAGTGTGCTTCCCTGTCCTTCCAATACAGGATTGCATAAACTGTTGCAGAGCACAAAAAGGGACAAAAATAATCCTAATTTTAAGGGAGGAAAAAGTTTTCCTGGACCCTCTTTGGATCTCTGGCTGTTTCTGAAAATTAAAATGACAAGGACAGATGAACAGGAGAAAATCATACAAATTTATTTAATACAAGTTTTATGTGACGTGGGAACCTTCACAGGAAAATGAAGACCTTAAGAAACAGTTAAACCTGAGTATTTTTATATTGAGTTTGATGAAGAGTGGACAGTCATGGAAAAATATGATATGTCAAAAAGTATAAGTGTAGTAAACTGGAGAAGCTTAGCAAGGCCTGTTTGTTAGGATTCTTCTTGGTGTCCCTTTGTCTTCTGAGATGAGGACGCTCCTTGTCTCTGGGTATAGGGTGGGTACTACTCCCTTGAGGGTTTTATGACCTGTTTCAAGGGAGAAGGGTGCCAGGGAAGTCAGAGTGATCTTCCTGCTTCTGCTGTTTTCCAAATTCCATCAGCTTAAAATATTCAATATGCCAAGATGCCATATTTTGGGGTAACATCTCCTGAACTCCTTTATATCCCCTGGGTAAAACATGAAAGATTTACAATTCCTGTTCACCATGTATTGTCACTCTTAAAGATTTATTTATGCAAAGGGTGGAGATCTTTCATCAAATTTCTTTTAAAATAGGGCCACGGAAAATAATTTCAACTAAACACAAGATCCAACCACCAAACTTTAAACCTTCAGTCCAGTGCTCTGCCGACTGAACTAATTTGCTCATCAAGAACATTTTATGAATTCTTTGCGTGAGGCAATGTTTTGGTGGATGGGCTTCCCAAACTGCTAGTCATGATTAGGGAAAGCCCCTCGAGCCCTGGGTAGGGCTGGTTTAATGGAGGAGAGTAAATGCATCTTCTGTTTTCAGGGACCTAGGTAATGGTTGCACCCACTTTGCACCCCAAACCTCACAGAAAAGAATCTTCACACATTCTCTCTAAATCAATTGGACCCTAACTTCTTTGTCTCTTTCTCTCTCTCTCCTCTACCCCTCCCCTCCTTTGACAGCTTAACAGATAGCCCTTCCCCCATTCATATATATAGAAATCAACACATTTGCACTACCTTAAAAGTAACTTCAGGATTCATCTTAGAATTTACACTTCAGAGAGGAGAAAAGGAAATAAAAAGAAAGAAAAAAAGGAAAGCAATTCTACGTAATAATATTTACATCTATAGCTATCTCTCTATCTCATCTCAATCTGATAAATCACATGGCTGCAAAAGTTTCTGCATCGTTGTTGACCCTGACATGCCCCTCAGTCCTTAGGCATGCCAGGGAATGCTGCTTTCCACGGAAACCTAGGTTTCAAATCCAGGAGCGTTTCTTTGAAGGGGTGGGGAGAGGAGAAGGGCTGATAAAGTTTAACAAACTACAGACCTGCTGCTTCCAGTTCTGTCACGGACCAAATTGCGGAAACGAAACCACTTTGACATATAGTTTACAGACAAAGAACATGCTAGAATTCATGATTTTATTAATAATCCTTTGCCAAAGAGTGAAAATACAGGATGGAATCGTAATACACTCTAGCAAACAAATTCAGAAATTTGTGGGTGGGCTAAGGCTGGGAATAAATTTTGCATGACAGTTAAGTAGCACTCCTTGGACATAGGTGATTACACTCCAGAGGAGGTAACATTAAACTTTTGAAGTCTGAACTCTTTAATGGCTTCTCTTGGATTTTGATCTTGACATCCACATCATTTGCAAATAAAAACTGGTGTCCCCTAACCCAATTTTGTACTTTTAATTTCTTTCTCCCCTTCATTGTTCTTGTACTCGATAAGACTAGACTGACTATAGATTATTTGTTAAATATGATGTTTGCTTTGGATTCACATGGATGATCTTGATTTCATTAAGAAAATGTTTGCTTTTTAGTTTTAGGATATAATAGAAACATAGAAGCAATCTTCTCCAATCTGATGGGGTTAGCTTTTGATTATTTTTTCTCTTTGGTTACCATGCTGTATATTACATCCTCAGGACTTAGTTATCTTATAAACTGGAAGTTTGTACCTTTTGACAACCTTCACCCATTTTGACTCCCCCACTCCCCGACCTCTGGCAACCACCAATCTGTTCTCAGTATGTATGAGTTTGGGTTTTTTTTGTTTTCTTTTTAGGTTCCACATACAGGTGAGATCATATAATATTTGTCTTTCTCTGTCTGACTTATTTCACTTAGCCCTCAAGATTCATCTGTGTTGTCATAAATGGCAGGATTTCCTTCTTTTTTATGGCTGAATAATACTCCGTTGAATATATACACCACATATTCTTTATCCATTCATCCATCAATGGACACTTAGCTTGTTTCTGTACCTTGGCTATTGTGAATAATGCTGCAGTAAACATGGAGGTGCAAATATCTTGTCAAGATAGTGATTTCATTTTCTTCAGACAAATACCTAGGAATGGAATTACTAGATCATATGATAGTTATATTTTTAATTTTTTGAAGAATCTACATAATGTTTCCATTGTGGCTGCACCAATTTACATTCCCACCAACAATGCACAAGCGTTCCCTTTTCTCCACATCCTCGCCAACGCCTATTTCTTGTCTTTTTGATAATAGTTATTTTAATAGGTGCGAGGTAATATCTCATTGTGATTTTGATTTGCATTTCCTTGATGATTAGTGATGTTGAGCCCTTTTTTTCTTTTCCTGATGATGAGCACCTTTTCATGAATGTGTTGACTATTTATATGTCTTCTTTGGAAAAATGTCTGTTCAGAGCCTCTGCCTGTTTTTTAATTGGACTGTTTTCTTTTTCTGTCAAGTTGATTAAGTTCTTTATATATTTTGGATATTAACCCCTTATCAGATATACGATATGCCAATATTTTCTCCCTTTCTGTAAGTTGCCTTTTCACTTTGTTGATGGTTTCCTTTGCTAAGCAGGAGCTTTTCAGTTTGTCCCACTTGTTTATTTCTGCTTTGTTGCCTTTGCTTTTTCTGTCAAATCCAAAACGTTATTGCCAAGAGTGATGTCTAGGAGCTTACCCGCTATGTTTTCTTCAAGGAGTTTTATGGCTTCAGGTCTTACGTTCAAATCTTTAATCCATTTAGAGTTAATTTTTGTGTATGGTGTAAGATAGTGGTCCAGTTTCATTCTTTTGCATGTGCCTGTCCTGTTTTCCCAATACCATTTATTCAAGAGCTATCCTTTACCCATTATATAGTTTTGGCTCCTCTGTTGTAAATTAATTGACCATATATGTGTGGGTTTATTTCTGGTCCCTCTTTCTGTTCCATTGTGCCTATTTTCATGCCAGTACCATACTGTTTTGGTTACTATAGCTTTGTAATATAGTTTGAAATCAGGAAGTGTGATGCCTCTAGCTTTGTTCTTCTTTCTCAGGATTACTTTGGCTATTCATGATCTTTTGTGCTTCCATACAAATTTTAGGGTTGTTTGGTTTTTTTTTTTTTTTCTGTGAAAAACGCCATTGGAATTTTGATAGGAATTGCATTGACTCTGTAGATTGCTTTAGGTACTATGGACTTTTTTTTTTTTTAGGAAGATTAGCCCTGAGCTAATATCTGCCGCCAATCCTCCTCTTTTTTTGCTGAGGAAGACTGGCCCTGAGCTAACATCTGTGACCATCCTCCTCTACTTTGTGTGAGATGCCTACCACAGCATGGCTTGCCAAGTGGTGCCATGTCTACACCGGTGAACCCCAGGCCACCGAAGCGGAATGTGCACATTTAATTGCTGTGCCACTGGGCTGGTCCAGTATGGACATTTTAACAATATTAATTCTTCCAATCCATGAGCATGGCATATCTTTCCATTTTTCTGTGTCTTCTTCGTTTTCTTTTATCAATGTCTTATAGCTTTCAGTGTATAGGTCTTTCATCTCCTTGGTTAAATTTATTCCTAGGTATTTTATTGATTGGTTTTTTTAAGAGTGAGTAAAAATGGAGAACTAAAAATAATGATATAACCTCAAATATTTTGCTTTAACTGAATCACCACCAATTTTTTTAAAAAGGAGAGGGGAAATTCCTTGTATATTTCTTTCATTAAATAAACATACAATGTGTCTTGTATAGATTCCAGTTTCCATTTACTTAAAAGGAGTGAGAACTTCAAGATTTTTTTAATCTGAGTGAAGAATCCTTTTAGATTTTTACATTTCCTCCCTTATTTGTTCATGGTGATATTGTATTTTATTAATAATTGCTGCATTTTCAGGGCCAGCCCCGTGGTGAGGGGTTACGTGCGCATGTTCTGCTTCGGCGGCCCGGGGTTGGCCAGTTGGGATCCCTGGTGCGATGGCAAAAGCCATGCTGTGGTAGACGTCCCACATATAAAGTGGAGGAAGATGGGCATGGATATGAGCTCAGGGCCAGTCTTCCTCAGCAAAAAGAGGAGGATTGGCAGCAGCAGTTAGCTCAGGGCTAATCTTCCTCAAAAAAAAATAATAATAATAATTGCTGCATTTTAATGCAATCTTTACAGCTTTTAGAATCAAGGTTAAGCTACTGATGGGGTTCAGGACATGCTACCCCAAAATATGGCACCTTGGCATATTGAATTCTTTAAGCTGAAGGAGTTGGAGAAAGCAGTAGAAGCAGGAAGGTCACTCTGACTTTCCCCTCATCCTTCTCTCCTGAAAAAGGTTATAAAACCCTTAGGTGAGAGGTGCCCTGCCTATATTCAGAGAGAAAGAGCATCCTTACCTCACATCCCCTACAGATAGAATAGCGATTTCTCTCCTAACTCTTTCATTCTGATCTTTTACCTTTTGGCCCGTTTTATCTAAAACCTCTTTCCTTTTCAAGGGCAGTTATGTTTACATTCTTCTGAATACATGTCTTTTCTGTCATTTCCATCCGTCCTTGGAAGGGGAGAGGTTATGCCTAGCTGCCAACCTTCTTTCCCTAGCCCGTGCCTTCCTTACTCTCTTTTACTTTTTCTCTGTCCTTCACATCCTCAAATTTTAATTTCTTCAAAAATTGGAGACATTTTAAGGATTGTTCTGATCGTTCTTTGGTTGATGAATTCACAAGCAAGCAACAGTTGTTGGGTGGCGTAGCGACTGTGAACGTGTGTGCTGGCGTGGGACATTAGCATTGCGGAGCTGCCCCGGGCTCAGCGCTCCAGAGAATTCACTTTCTCAACACGGGCTGGCAACAGGAACAGTGGATTTTTTGCCCAAAACAATTCTTTTCTTTTTTTTAAAGATTTTATTTTTCCTTTTTCTCCCCAAAGCCCTCCAGTACATAGTTGTGCATTTTTATTTTTATTTATTTATTTATTTATTTGAGGAAGATTAGCCCTGAGCTAAATATTGCCAGTCCTCCTCTTTTTGCTGAGGAAGCCTGGCCCTGAGCTAACATCCGTGCCCATCTTCCTCTACTTTTTTATATGTGGGACGCCTACCACACAGCATGGCATGCCAAGTGGGGCCATGTCCCCACCCGGGATCTGAACCGGTGAACCCCGGGCCACCGAGAAGCAGAACATGCAAACTTAACCACTGTGCCGCCGGCCGGCCCCAGTTGTGCATTTTTAGTTATGAGTCCCTCCAGTTGTGCCACGTGGGACACCGCCCCAGCATGGCCAGATGAGCCGTGCCGTGTCCGCGCCCAGGATTCCAACCCGGGAAACCCTGGGCCGCGGAAGCGGAGCGCACAAACTTAACCACTTGGCCACGGGGCAGCCGCTACCCAGAACGATTCTAAGTAGGGAAATCGTTTTAATTTAATCACTTTAAACTCTGTCCAGCAGCTCCGCATAAGGATCATTGCTAAGGATTATTTGAGGGTGGAAGATATGAGAAGATATGACTTCTGTTTCTGTGAGCTAGGTACCTTTTGTTTCAGGTGATGCCAACGCACTCTACTCTCTACAGGGTGTTTGATCAAACGAAGCCAAACAGTAGAAACAAAACCTTTTAAGTAGAAATTGCAAGATGAAGATTTGGCTAGAGTCAGAGATTTTATTAACATCTTTTCTGGTAAACAAATTCAGAAAATTTGAGCCAGACTAAAGAACTAAGACGGAAAGAGTTTTACATGACCATTTAGCGGCCAAGATTGGAAGGTTGATAATTACATTCAAGAGGAGACAACACTAAACTTTTGGAACCAGAGTTCTTGAGTCCATTCTTTGGTTTTTCATGGGATGCATTACCTCAGAGACGTTGATCTTTCTGAGACAGCTTTCCCCTTGTGCATTGGTCTATTGTGTGTTTCTTCCCTAAAGCATACCAGCTCCCACTGTTTTAAGATGTTGTGAGGTTTACACATTCTCTAGTTAGAATGCAGCATCCTTTTAGATGCTTTCATATTCCTTGTATCTTTTCCAGTTATATCTCCTGCACCTAGTTTGAAAGCATCTATTTTTTCATCAATTTGCTTTTATAAAGTCATTTCAAAATTTTACTTGGCAAAAAGCTATTCTTTTTTGAGGGGTACTTATGTTTATCAGTTTACCTGACAAATAACTAAATTGTGTAATTTGCAACAAGTACAACTAAAATGCAGGTTTTGGAACAAACATGATAAGCTTTTGGTATGTATACAATTAAATTCTTGGGAACAGGATTTGGGTGTGAATGCATAAGCATTCAGGTGCTATGGGTATCTTTCAGCATATTTACAGAGAGAATGGAGAGGATAGCGTTATCCAGCCAGTTAAATGTGTATTACTCCATGATTCTGTTACTGAACCAAAGTGGGCTTGCCTCCTGGCGAGTTAATAGATTCTCCACCAGAAGTAATTCTTTCACAAAGTAAGATATGTTTGTGGCAAACAGGAGAGCATGCAGAGTCATTTCCAAAAGTCATGGCATCCCTGAACAAAGGGAAGCAGGGACATTTTATTTCAGGTGGGGGATGGATATTCGAAAGGGAGAGGTAGGCATTCACTTGCGCAGGCTCAGTTAGAAAACATGCTTCCACACACACTGCAGGTTATGGTAATAAGGCCTAAGCTCCTCCTGGAGAGATCCTAGCATTAAAAATAAGGCCAGGGTCATAGGTGCAGCTCCTGTGGTGAGGCTTGGTTGGTTCTGGGGGATTGGTGATTGCTTCTCCTTAACATAACGAAAGGAAAAAGAACAATTTGGAAAAACAGTTAAATGCTTCCAAACCCACCCTTGAGTTTCTTGGGGTGCATAGATGTGACAATTCTACTAGCATATAAATTTAAAATCTATACTGGATTTTGAATTTTTCCAAATTCCTTTTGACATCTACTGAGATCATTTCATTTTCTCCTTCAAGCTGTTAATTCATCTTAATGATAGATTTTCTTTCTGATGATAAATCATTCTTATGCTCCTGGAAAAATAATTTGTTTCGGTCAATACGGTGTTTAATTTAACACGCCAATATTTTATTAATAATTTTTGCAATAGTACACTTGAATGAGATGGGTCTTTGGTTTCTTTTTCATTCAGCTTTGGAAAGTTTTGGAGTCAAGGTTACACTAGCTTCTTAAAATGAATCGGGAGGGGCCGGCCTGGTGGTGCAGCCATTAAGTGCCCACGTTCCATTTTGGTGGCCTGGGGTTTGCCGGTTGGGATCCTGGGTGCGGACATGGCACTGCTTGGCACACCATGTTGTGGTAGGTGTCCCACATAGCAAGTAGAGGAAGATGGGCATGGATGTTAGCTCAGGGCCAGGCTTCCTCAGCAAAAAGAGGAGGATTGGCAGTAGTGAGTTCAGGGCTAATCTTCCTCAAAAAAGTAAATTAACTAAATAAAATAAATAAAAAAATAAAAATGAATTGGGAAACTTAGATTTTTTTTTTTTTTAAACTGCAAAACAGTTTTAGTGGCATTGGAAGTGTACATATGTTATTCCAAAGCCTGCCCTCATTTTAGGTCACCATGCTGCTTTTCTTTCACCAGCTGCTCAAGGATTTCTGGAAATTGTTGCTGTATCCTGAGTATGTTTCAGATTCTGTGTGAGATGCTGAAAGATGCTGGAGACCACTCCAACAAGCTGGTCTTCAGTGAGACTCTCCAAAACTGCCGACTCACGGTCAGTGAGACTCTCCAAAACTGCTGACTCACAGTCAGTGAGGCACTCCAAAACTGCTGAGTGAATGAATTGGAGATAATTAGGAGCAGCACATGGTCCCTGAAAACAAATCATTTCAAACTTACTTTCTGGGGCTAGCTTGGTGGCATAGTGGTTAAGTTTACATGCTCCACTTCAGTGGCCCAGAGTTCATGGGTTTGGATCCTGGGCACAGATCTACGTGCCACTCATCAAGTGATGCTGAGATGGCATCCCACATACAAAGTGGAGGGGAATTGGCACAGATGTTAGTTCAGCAACAGTCTTCCTCAAGTAAAAAGAGGGAGATTAGCAACCGATGTTAGCTCAGGGCCAATCTTCCTCACCAAAAAAACCCCACAAAAAACCCTTACTTTCTCCCTGGGTTGAGGTTATGTTACTGCCAAAGGGGGGTCATCTGCCTGCTGCAAGACGTGCCAATAGTCAAGAAGCAAGGTGGTAGGAGAGAAAGGGATTTATTACAGCTTGCTAGCAAAGGGGAAGATGGCCAACTAACATCCAAAAGGACCATCTTAGAGAACAAAGACTACAGGCCAGTTATATAGGCGGCTGGTCTCCAGGTGGGGGAGGCATCTAGTCTCTGGGTGGAGGCATCCGCCTGATCTCCGGTGGGGGCAGACATCTGGTCTTAGTTCCTCATAGTCTTGTTTTACTGGATATGCATCAGAGATCAGAGCAACGCCCTATACCTTGATCTTTCAGTTGTCATTGATGATGGCTGTCAGATTAGACTCTCTGCCTAGGGGTCATTACATTCCTATGGAACTCAAAAGAACAAAGTTATCAATTTACAGCAGCTGGGAGTGGCCATAAAATTACAGAGCATGTCTGGGTTAGTTAATCAGAGGTCATTCAGAGTTACAATATCGTTTCTTTTCTACGATCTGGCTTCCCTTATTTCAACCTTGTGTTGAGCCACTACCAGTTACAGAATTGTCAAAGTGGAGAAGTTATTTCAAGTTTGGAGTACCTCGGCTTTGGGAATTTTCTTCTCCAGCAAGTCAAGAATGCTGAGATTTGAATCTGCATATTATATGTGCTTATCTTGCTAAGCAGTATCTAGCCCAAGGAGGGGTTTGTTTAAATGGTACTAACTTACTAAGCAGCACCTAGTACAAGGAAGGGGTGTCTTTTTTTTTTCCCCCAAAGTCACCTTTGCCTCAAATGACTCTTGACAAGAGTCTGTCAGAAAGCAAAGCTCTTGTTGATACCAGCTCAACACAAGGGTGACATTAGGGAAGCCATACTGTAGAAAAGAAACCGTATTGTAACTTTGAATGACTTCTGATTAACTCAATAGCTCCTTTGAATCTTTGCTTTAGTTTGCTTAGATAAGTAAGGGTCTGTCTCTGGGGGATTTCTAGGCTCTGTAGATTTTATGGCCTCTCCCAGCTATGATAAAATGATAACTTTGTTCTTTTGAGTTCTGCAGGAATGTGATGATGCCCGGACAGAGAGTCTATGCTGATACCCATCATCGATGACCACTGAAAGATCAGGGGATAGGGCGTTGCTCTCGTCTCTGATGCATATCCAGTAAAATAAAAGCCTATCAGGAACTAAGACCAGATGTCTGCCCCAACCAGAGGTTAGATGGAGGCCCCACCCAGAGACCAGGCCCGTATATACCTGGCCTGTAGTCTTTGTTTTGCAAGATAGTTCTTTCGGACATTAGCCAGCCATCTTTCCTCTTGCTAGCAAGCTGTAATACAAAAACTTTTCTCTCCTACCATCTTGCCTCTTGCCTATTGGCATGTCTTGTGGTGGGCTGACAACCCCCTTGGGTGGTAAAATTGTGAGCAGAATTTGAACCTGCACAGGAAAGCTCTATTGGGTTTCGAGTCCAATGCCTTAACCACTCAGCCATCATGGCACCCAAAGTGGCTTTTTATTTTTTCTTTCCTTATGCATCTATACCACACATAATGTTTTGCTTCAAGATCACAATGTTTTGGGTTTTGCAAGTTTAAAATTAATAGGCTACTAGGTCTGAAAAACAGAAAATTTGAGAAAAATAATATTCTGGGATGGAGAATGGAGGACTCTCAGGTAAAGAAAGAAGAAGGTATCACTGCCCCATAATTTTCTCGGCCAACTTCTAAAAGATTGAGAATCTGATATTCAGTACTAGATTTGTGCTGCAGGGGCATGAGCCCTGTTCTGGAAGCTTCTGAGCTCATTTTGTATGTTCACTCAGACAAGAGTGACAGAAACACAGGACAAGAGACAGGCTGCTCTGTCCTCTTTACCTCTGTTGATGAAAATAATCCATAACCAATCTATAAATGAAAATTTGGGTGAGTTTATTCTGAGCTAAAATGTGAGGACCATGGCCCAGGGCCTTTCTTCCCAAAGGAAGAAAGGGCACCAAAGAAGTGGGGTGTACAGAGTGGTTATATACCCCCAAAGAGGATGTTTCACATATGATTGAAATGTCCCTTTTACAATAGACACGAGACTGCTCTGTCGGCACAGCAATTGACGGACACAGCAGGTAGGTCTGCTGTCTTGAGCTGGGTGGTCACAGGTGAGCTGGGTGGTCAAAGGTGAGTGCAGCAATCAGTTCCTAGCCTAGGAAGAGATGCTTATCCTTAAGGAAATGCCAATGTGGGAGCAGTTGCACTTTTATCTTAAAGGCATTTGTTCTTGCCATAATAAATGTTCAAAGCAGATATACAATGCATACTCAAAGGCCACGTCAGGCCCTTTTGGAAAAAACAAAGTCAGGCCGAATTAGGTTTACACCAAATGGCTTCCTCATATACTCCAATATATCCTATTGCTTGCCATTTCTACTTGTCACCTCTGATTTGTGAGAAACCTGATTAACAATCTCTTTTCTGCCTGGCGTCTTAAACCTGGGTGTGGATGGAAGGGAATTGCCTCTAGACAAGACAGTGAAAGAAAGGAATGTGACCCCTGAACCCTTAGGCATGAAACTTGGGTGAGGCTTATGTATTTTAAATACAATGAAGATTCTACAATTTCCTTTAAGTATTTTAAGTTCTCATCTCAAAAAATGTCAGTCACCATGTACTCAAACATACCATTCAACACATGAAATAAAATATCTGTGTTTTTTCTTAACTCTAGAGAAAATTCTTAGAGGGATGTCTTGGAGAAAAGAAAAAGATCAAGTGGTGAAAGAAAGGCTAGACCCTGTGTGGGAAAATGGGTATTGGACCCAAGAGAAAATTACTTTTGTTTTTTTTCAGTAATTCATCCAATTCAAGGAACATAACCATGGCATCCACTGGAGAGAAACAAGTGTGATTTTTTTATTAATTCAGTGGCAGGGGAAGATCCATGTTTTATGGGGCCTAAAATTTATACAGTATTGGGAGTCATCTTTAAGAAAGCAATACGAAAGTGTGAATACAAAATTAGATATGAAAGTCAATATTCATTTAGAATGAGAAAATAAATCAAAACAAATGGCAAGCAATAGGATATATTGGAGTATAGGAGGAAGCCATTTGGTATAATCCTAATTTGCCCTGACGTTCTTTTTCCAAAAGGGCCTAACATGGCTGTTGAGCATGCATTGTATATCTGCTTTAAGCATTTACTGTGTCCCAAAGACAAGAACAAATGGCCTGAAGATAAATATGCAACTTCCGCCACATTGGCATTTCCTTAAGGATAAACATCTGTCCCTAGGCTAGGGATTGATTGCTGCTCCCACCCTGTGACCACCCAGCTTCAGACAATAGACCTACTACCTGCTGTGTCCATCAATTGCTGTGCTGACAGAGCAATCTTGTGACTATTGTAAGAGGGACATTTCAATCATATGTGATACATGCTCTTTGACAGCATATAACCACTCTGTACACCCCTACTTCTTTGGGCCCCTCCTTCCTTGGGGAAGGAAGGCCCCAGGCTAAGCTAGTTTTCAGATCTGGCTCAGAATAAATTCACCCCAATTTTTATTTATAGATTGGTTGTGGGTTATTTTCATCAACACAAATTACAAACTTTAAAAAGCTGATGAATTCCACACACATTACAAAAACATAATTAAAAATTAACTTACAGATATACCTCTATATTTCTCCTACATTATTTAGCCGCATTATCTTTGATTACCTGTCATATGACAATAATTTTTTATATTATTTTCTATAGCAAGAAATAGATAATTCAACCTTTCTTCTAACAGTAGAATGATTTTTAAAATATAGTTTAGAAAAGTTTCTTTCAGCTTCAAAACCCCTTGTTGGCAATGCCAAGCACATTTTTCAAATTGTTTTTACATTTGGGAAATCCTTAAAGTTTTTTCATATATTAACTATAGTGTTTCAGGCTCCAGCATTTCAAACATTGTTTCTCCTCATTACTCACTTAGAGGGCCAAGTATGGAAAGTAAATTGGCACAATGAGAGGTGGAAATATAATTGAATGTCATATCAAGTTGGTGGGGCTAGCAAAGACTTAGCAACATATGGAAAAGATCTTGAAGTGCATATCATATTCCTTATACTAAAACTAAATGTATCCTCAGTCAACATTTTCTCGGCTGGATCCTCCAAATGCCTGATCCTATGCCAATGCTATTGGATAGGAGGGAAAATGAAATGCTAGGGAAGTTTGAGTGGAAAAAACGGTAATATTAACATATTATGATTAAAATTTCTTATTTTTGAAAACTTTATACAGATAGACCGTGTGAATACATTTTAGGCCTTGGAAAAGGCTGGGGCAAGTGAAAGACGAGATGCTTAAGCTTCATTAGCTTCTTCCATCTCTGCAACTGCAGCCTCATTTTCCTCATTCCCAAATCCCAAACGCCTTTCTCAGCTCCACTGTCCTCTACCCCCATTTTCATTTGTAATGTCCTTTTAATGTCTTTGTTTCTTTTTGAGGAAGACTGGCTCTGAGCTAACATCCGTGTCCATCTTCCTCTACTTTCTATGTGGGACGCCTACCACAGCATGGCTTGATGAGCGGTGCCATGTCCTCACCCGGGATTTGAACCAGGGGACCCCAGGCCACCCAAGCAGAACGTGTGAACTTAACCGCTGCACCACCAGGCCGGCCCCTCCTTTCAATAGTCTTATGTCATTTACTGTACAAGCTACAAGTTCAGGCTTGCTTCTCTCTGGAGTTGACTTCTCTAAAGGCAACACGTTCTGGTGATTAAGATTGCTGGCTTTGGGGGTGTGGGGGCCTGGAAGTGGCCGCCTCAAGATATGTCTCTTTGGCATGAGGATTATTTGGGGCTGGTTACTTTGCAGATAGGAAAGCAACTGAAAAGTAGAATTTACTTGCCTTTTGTTAAGAGACATTTACATTCTAAAGGAAATCTCCATCTGTAAAGGTCCCTTCCTCTCTGTACCAGGAAGAAGAGGGGGATGACTTTATCTCTAGAAACTCTTAATCAATGCCAAAGGCAAGGACTTAAATCTGCATAATAACCTTATTTCTGTTTCTGGTAACCTCCTGTAACTGACTTCCCCCACCCCCAACTTCCTCCTTTGTCTTTAGCTGGATATGATATTTAAGGTGAGGGCTTCAGCCATTTTGGCGAGTTGCTCAGCTTGCCTGAGCCTCCCATGTATACATGTTACAAGGCTTTGTTTAATTTTCTCCTGCTATTCTGTCTCATGTGAATTTAATTCATTCTCCAGCCAGACGAACACAGAGAGGGTAGAGAAAATGTCTTCCTCCCCTACAGGGGCAAATCACTGTGATTAGCATTAAGGTTTTGCCTTGTACTAGTTGTAGGGGTGTTGGTAATGTTGCTTAAACTCTCTAAGCCTCAGTTTCTTATTTTATAAAATGGGGATAATAATGGTATGGACTCATTGGGTATTATGAGAATTCTATGAGGATACACATACATGTACAATCATTAGCACAGTGCTTAGTTCAATGACTGGCATATTTGGTGTTCACTAACGATAGTTACTATTAATGTTCTTGCTGTTGTTCACAGATGTAGTTGCTTTGTGATTACTTCTCTTTCTTCAGGAAACTACTTCTAAAAGAAAGGCAGTCATGGTAAATGATGAAAAAATGTAGGGGTGTGTCCTGGGCTGCTTACATACTGAGCAAGCACTTTACTCTTCAAACTGAAACTAAAAAAAGTTAAGCCTCTGAAAGTATTTTCTCATCTTCATCATTAGCACTGGGGCTCTCTTACTGTGGACAAAATGTGTGGCTCACCTTTTTAATGAATTAGGATTGGGCCACCTGGGGCTTGGAGCACTGTCTTGGACCATAGAAGGACAGATGTGGCTGATACCATGATTCATGGCCCTAATCTTTCCTCCAGAGGCCAGAGAGGAGCTAAAAGGTTTGGATCCTGAAGAGTGATAATATTAAGATTTGAAATCTCTGAATTAAAATCCAGTTGACAGCTTTCTCACAAGGCTCTAACTCTAAAATAAAAAAGAAAGATGGAAAGTTCATTGAGATTTCTTCTATCCTTTTTTATCTTATCTTGCTTATCTGAGAATGCTAAGCCTCTTAACCTGTGTGTCACTCTATTTCTGACTTCTTTTACCTGGTTATCATTCAGAACTGTCCCCGACACTCTCTTCTGCTCAGAGAAAGGCAACTCCTGACTCAGTCCATTTTCCTTCCTTTACTTGTGCCCCCTTTTCTGTGTTGACTTCAGCTTCATCTCCATCCTCTTTTCCATTTATACTTTGCATCCTGTGTCTTCTGCAAAGTATATCCAGAAATATGTGCTAAACTGAGCACAATCTCTCTTGTTTCTTGGTGTCTTATTCTTCTTTTCTCATTTTCACTGGCTCTAGACAGAAATAGGTCTGTCATTTGAAGGAAAAATAGTGGAATTTCAGTAGATTCTCAAAGACTCCCCCTTTTGAGGTCCAAAAACTTCTTCTCTTTCCATTCTTCCACTGCATCACATGAAGAGAAAGTGGAGAGTGAGGGAAGTGTGAATGGAAGCTTGCCGGAACCTGGAGGATGAGAGTTCCACACGCTCTTACTATATTCAAGATGGTGTCTAATTCTTGCTTCTCTGGTGTTTATGTAACAAGGAGGAAATAATAGAAGGGTTACTTTGAAGAATTCCAGGACGCTTTGAATCCCCTCAGTTCCTTCACTAATTGCTGAATATATTTACAGATGCAGAAAAAGAGTTGAAACAAATCAAGTCAGAAATAAAAATACCTAGTTATCTGGACAGGTTTTCTGAGAATTCCCTTCTTTCTTCCCATAACATGGAGCTAGAGCACTGGAGGAGCAGGTAGGATGGAATCATTACCTTCTGTTTTCCTCCTTCAGGCCTTTGCTAAGAGCTTTCCATGAGGAAATTCCACATGGTGATGACTCTAAAGCTCAGGAAATCTCTCTGAGAGTAAAAAAAAAAAGACAAAGAAATGGGAACTTAAGAAAATTAGAGGATAATTCCAAGTAGTTCGGCCAACTAACAGGAACTCTAAACAAGAGGAGAAGAAAGAGAGTGAAAAGAAGAAAGGAGAAAAGAAGGTGAAGAAAGAACAAAGAGAAGAAAATTTATCAAAGAAATATTTTTTAAAATTTCCTAGAATTGAAGGCCATGAATTTACAGATGCCATGCTGTGGAGGCATCCCACATAAAATAGAGGAAGATTGGAACAGATGTTAGCTCAGGGCCAATCTTCCTCACCAAAAAAAAAAAAGGTAAATTAGTTAAGATGATACTAACCAGTGTAAAACCAAAACAAACTCCCAAATTTCAGGAATGGCTTAGGCAAAGAAGAAACTTCTTTCTTGTCCATATTCAGCTTAGATTGAGGGTTCTTGATCAGTAGGCACATTTCTTCAAGCAATGAGTCAGGGACCCAGCTCCTTTCAATGTGTGGCTCACCATCTTCAACATATGATTTCCAAGTTTGCCTGCTTCTCTGCATTAAGACAGTAGATGGAGAAAGAACTTGGAGGACTGGCTAAGAAATGTTTTTATGATTCAACCCTGGAAGAGGTACAAATCATGTCTGCTCACATTCCACTGGCTAGAACTCAGTCACATGGCCACATCTAACTACAAGGAAGTCTGGGAAATGTAGTCTACTTGTGTGCCCAGGAAGAAGAGAGGCCAGTTTGGTGAATAGCTGGCCGGTATCTACCACAAGAGGATCTAACAAATGCTAAGCAAAATGAATGAAAAGGATCCGTATCAAGACATAGCATAAAATTTCAGTAGTCTAGGAGGTTCTCGCACAATATTTTTACTGATGGAACAGTTTGGCCACCCATACCTAGGGACGGGACATTTAGTAAACAAGAGAGGAAAAAAAGGAGTAGTTCATCAGAGATGTTGAGACTTAGGGCCTTTTTACATGAGAAAAATGTAGCGCAGTACTCCCTTCACTATGGAAAGGCCCTGTGGACTGTTTACTCAGGCTGGAAGGTAACGGGAACTTTACTAAGGCCACACTACTCAGGACTCACAGACTACCCACTCCTGGAGGGAAATAGAGCTGAGAAGAAAGAAGAAAGGTGGCTTTTCTCACTGAATTCTCACTGGGGGAAATGACAATAGACTAATATAACTTGACAATATAGTAACTAATAACAGTCAGACAAGATTTGTTGAGGCCCTAACTTGCATTTTGCATCCTTGCCTTCTAACACAGGGCCTGACATAAGGATGATCAACTAAACAGGCTGTGTGTGGATGAGGATGTGTGTGAGCGCACGTGTGTGCATCACATGATATGAAGAGAAAATAATCCAAGATTTCAGTCAGATAATCCAGGTTTATGCTTCATAAATTTGATGAATGTCACTGAAGCTTTCATTTCATATCTGTAAAGTAGGGCCAGCCATGATTATGTGTAATGCTTTTTCTAAAGATAAATTCCTATGTATATGAAACAGTCCCTAAGGTCAGAGGGAGTCTGGAAAACAGCATTGAATAGGAATCTGTTAGTAGGAAATGGTACTTCTTTGTGATGCGGGGTCGGTGAGCCGAGGAGTCGAAAGAAAGATTTCTTAGACTCTCAAGATCTGGCAGGAGTGCTCTTTTATTTAGAGAATAGTGTGGAATAGCATGGGGACAGGACCCATGGGCAGGCAGAGCTGGTGCGTGGGGACAAGACCCACGGGCAGTCAGAGCTCCTGCTGCTGCCGCTTCTGCTGCTGCCCCGAGTTGAGGGTTAGGGCTAAATTTAAGGCATAGGTATGTGAGTCATCTCTTTACGAAGACAAAGGAAAGAACCCAAAAAAAGTTAAAATGGTATCAGTGCAGGTGGGGTCTGGTCGTTGGGTGATCCCATGACTTTTAGACAAGAATCAAATCGGATTAAGTAAAGGTCAGAAGCCACCACCCTAAATCAGTTACATGAGATTGCCAGACAGCAACCAACTTAAGGTCTTGCCTTCCCCATTAAGAGTTTCTAGGGATAAGGTCATCTCTCTTCTTCTTCCTGGTACAGAGAGGGAGGCACCTTTTACAGATAGAGATTTAAATGTGTCCCAACAAGGGCAGGTTCCATTCCCCAGAGCCTCCTTCCCTGTCCCAGCCCATCAAAAGCAATCAGCCCAAAATAATCCCGATGCCAAAGAGTCATACCTTGGGGTGGCCAATTTCATGTCCCTACAAGCTCATTCCCCCCTTCCTTCACAAATGCAAATGTCTCTCAAAAGGGCCAGCAAAATTCCAGTCCTCGGAGCCTGCTTCTCATCTGTAGTTTTAAAAGTAACCAGCCTAAAATCCTCATCACTTTGGATCATCTAAGGAAGTTTCAGAGCCATAATAGTAACCAGTATAAATCCCAGGGTGCAAGATGAGCCCAGGGACAAGTTCATCCGTTTGTTTTCCATACATTTTATTAATGAATTCCCATCCTCAAATCCCAAAGATCACTTTTCAGTCCTCTACCCATCCTTCATGGACACTGTCTTCTGTAGACACCAAATAATCAAAATTTCTACATCTGAGTTCTCTGATCCATAGGTCATACTGTTTATCAGACATTTCCATGAGGCTATCCTGTAAGTATCTAAAAATTCTTGTCCAAAACCAAATTAATCTTCATCTCCTTCTGGATCCCATCCCACTTACTGCAAATAAAAGCAAATAAATAAACAAGCAGAAATCCCACTCCTCCTCTACTTATTAGCTGGTGAAAGGCAATAACATCCACATTAGTCCAGCTACTTGCATATGTGTGCGTGTATTTCTTGAGAGCACTCTCTTTCTCTCTCTTTAAATCCATCAGGTCTCTAAATCCTGTTCATCCAATTTCCATCTGCTTGAAAGGTCGTTTCCTTTCCATCCCTAAAGGCTCTGCTAGTTTAGGCCTTAAGCAGTTCCACTGAACGATCGCAGGAACCAGCCATCATGCCTTCTTCCCTAACATAGGACATAATGGGGTCCATGATTAACAAAAGGTTGAACAATTGACTCTCCAATTGTATGGCCACCCTTCCTCTCCCCTCCCTTGTACAATTCTGCTCTTCAGATGTCTTTTTAGCCAACAGCAGTGTGATTACCAGAAATGGGAGACAGCCAGGGAAGGGAACAACTCTCAAAGAAGTGGCTTAGAATGCAGGCTTAAGTACCATCTTCAGCTAAAAAGAAAGCAAGAAAGATGTGGGGAGTTAACCTGGAAAAGCACCGTGTAAACAAGGGTAAGGTTTGTTATCCAGGTTTAAATCAGGCCCTTCCCCATTGATGAGATTCTCTTGTGATTTAGAGTCAACTTCCTCTTCCTGATACTGAAAGGAAGACACCCTTACAAATGGAGACTTCCTTTTAAATGTAAATTTCCCTTACAGAAGGGTAACTTCTACTCTGAGTTCAGAGGTTCTCTTTTGTAATGTGTTTCCCACAATAATCAGCTCAAGGGCCGGCTCCGTGGCCGAGTGGTTAAGTTCGTGCGCTCCGCTTCCGCGCCCCAGGGTTCGGATCCTGGGCGCGGACATGGCACCGCTCGTCAGGCCTCGTTGAAGCGGCGTCCCACACCCCACAACTAGAAGGACCTGCAACTAAGATATACAACTGTGTACCCGGAGGGGTGGGGGGGTGGTTTGGGGAGATAAAGCAGGAAAAAAAAATTAAAAAAAATAATCAGCTCAAGTTAATCCCCATGCTAGAGGCATATTTTGGGGTGGCATTTTCTGGCCTCCTACAAAACAAATACTCTAGTACATGCACCTGAGAAAATACTGAGCCCATCCAGCAATGGAAAATGTGCACCCAGATGATCTCAAAGCCATGACAGACTTGGGGAAAATGGCCAGATCTCTCATACAGAGGCTCTGACATTTGGTCCCAGGATCACCATCAGCATAATCTGGAGACCTGTTAGAACTGCAAGTTCTCAGGCTCCACCCTAGACCCACTGAGTCAGAAATTCTGGGGACAACGCCCCCAATTTACATTTCAACAGGCCTTCCAAATGATTTCGATACACCTAAAGTTTGTGAACGACTGGACTAGAAGGACCAACATGTTCTGCTGCCTCCCCTCGGAGCAAGGGGCCTTCTTTTTTTTCTCTCATACCTAAAGAAAATGCAGGAGCAATAGTGTCACTGACTAATTGCCCCCCCCACGCCCCCCCACCCCCCGCCCCAGGAACTCAAGGGAGGTTTCAGAAGCATTTAACTGTTTCTCAAAATTGTTCTTTTTCTTTTTTGTTATGTTAAGAGATGCAATCACCAACCACCCTGAACCAGACCCAGCCCCACAGGAAGAGCAGTGCCTGCCAGAAGAGCCAACTGAGCCTGCGCAAGTGAATACTCATCATTCCCATTTGAATATTCATTCCCCATCCCAAATAAAAAGCCTCTGCTGTCCCGTCCTTGGGGAGAGCTATGACTTTGGAAATGATTGCTTGTGGTCTCCTATTTGCTGCAAATAAACCCTACTTTGTGTGACAACTACTTCGGGTGGAGAGTCTGATTTTAACCTGCCAGGAAGTGAACCCAATTTGGTTCCATAACAATAGGGATCTGGGACACATCCTACTGCTCTGCTAGTCTGAATCCGACTGTTTTGAGGGACCCACTCCTTAGCACTCTACCTCCCACCTCTCCTGCCTCCTGCTCCTAAGTTCCCTCTCTTCCCTTCTTGTCTTGCTGCTCCCCCTGTGTTAACTTTCTGGAGATCCTAGTTTATTTCTGTTTCTGTTGCTAGATTTTTCAGGCCCAGTAGTGCCCAAACTGGTCAGATTATCAGATTTGTCTAGAAAAATCTTTAGAATACAAGAATTTAGTTAGGAAAGCTTTATTGCTCACACAGTTTGCAAACTGGGGAGATGTGGCTTTCGCAGCAAACCAAAACTAAGCTCCAGGAGAACAAAGAAAGTAGCTCTTTTAAAGAAAGAGTTTCTACCCAGGTTCCCACTCAGGTCTGCTTACGCAAATGAGAGATGCAATCCTACTTAGTCCTGATTGGTTGGCACAGGTCACAGTTTTATTGGTTAGGTCCAGGTGACTCTTAGGAGTTTTTGTAAAATCAGGAATTTTGGCAGAGTCAAAACTTAAGAGTGCATTCTGTGGTGTTTTTTGAGAACAGAGTATGTGACTGCATACCAGTGCGTCATGGCCACTTGACTCAATTTTGTCTTTTTTTTGCAGGGGAAGATTTGCCCTAAGCTAACATCATTTGCCAATCTTCCACTTTCTTCATCCTTCCCCCCCACCACCCGTGAGCCCCTGTATATAGTTGTAAGTTCTTCTAGCTCTGTGTGAGTCACGGCCACAGGATGGCTACTGACAGACGAATGGAGTGGTGTGGTTCTGTGCCTGAGAACAGGGCACACCAAAGTGGAGTACACCCAACTTTAGCTGCTAGGCCATCAGAGCTGGCTGTCAATTTTGGATTTAGGTCCCAGTTAGACACACAAGAGTCCATCTGATTCTCAGTGGTCTTTTTGAGTTCATTTTATTCCACAGATTCAATTGTGGAAGATTTAATTAACACAGGATTCCCAAATCTGAGATTCTGAGAGCACTCATTGTCTCCATGGTGGGACATTATCAAGCTACCCTAGGTGATTTGCCACTGTTGGGGCTCAGGACAGGCCACCCCAAAGTCTCCCACAATGACATCTTGATTATTTTGAATTAAAGTTACTTGTTTGACTTAAAGTTTTGACACTCCTATCTCTGTTCCCTCTGAAAATAGGAAATAAATCTCTCATGTGAAAGGTACCCTCCTCCCACCAGGAGAAAGAGACATTCTTATCATCAGAACTAGAGAATTCCGGGCTAAAAAGCCTATGTTAACCTGGAAGAAAACGCCAGCAGTCAACAGATCAAAGAAAGTTGAAGTTTGTTTTGCCGGGTTGCAGTCCGCAGCCTAGGGAAGCTCTGACCCAAGGGTGTCTTGAGTGTGTGTTCAGAAGGGGAGGGAGGGGGAAAAAGTTATATAGGCTGAAACTGCAAGATATTGATGTCAGTTCAAATTCCTTAGTGACTTGAGGAAAAACAGGGCCTGCAGACATGGTCTGGTGATCTACCACTGGTGTCAATCTATCTTTGTCTTTATCTTAATCAGCTTAACGGGAACACTGACAAAAGTTCGGTTGTAAAACAAAATGTCACAAGTTAGGGATCAATGGTTACACATACATTCTCAAGTTTCCATTTCTCCTGAGAAACTGACCTGGGGTCAACAGAAAGGAATTTAGGCCCAAGTTAGCAAGACAGAGTCCATTTTTCTTATTACATTTAACACCTATGTAAACAAACCTTGTTGCTTTTACTAATGTACTACCTCAAGCCTAAACACTGCTCAAATTCCTCACTAATTACGGACCTCAAACCTAAGTTCCTTCGTCCTGTCAAATCCTCACGAATTTATTGCTTCTTTGTGTAAAAAGATATATAAACTACTTGCTTTGTTCATTCTCTGAGCATTATTTTTATGATCCAGGAGTATCTATTAAATTGGTTTTTCTGCTGTTAATCTGGTCTTGTGTATTAATCCAGCCATAACTATAGAAAGGTAAGGGGGCAATTTTCCCGTCCCCTATACCGCTTTTAAGGACCCCTGCAGTGTTGTCTAAAAAGCACTTATATCAAGGACACCTATGTCCCTTTAAACTCGGGTCTGAGGGTGTCCCGTGGTCCGTGCATTGTATACCCCATTTCTTCATGCCCCACACTGCCCCACTGCAAAGGTCCCCCAGGTCTCGGCAGGGTCTGATCAGCCCGGGAGGCCAGACCTGGAGTTGGGGAGGAACCAAAGAGATGGTGTTTTCAGGTCTGCAAGGGTCCACAGGGGTGAGAGAGAATTTGAAGAAAACTGAAGACAGAAAAGGATTTAAGATTTGCTCCAAACACTCATTTCTGGGTCGACCGTCTTTAGATCGGCGAACGGCGGGAAGCGCCTGACGGTTGCGCCTCGGAGTGGAAGAGGTTTAAAGAGTGCTGGCGCACGGAGGGTTTACACAGTTCGTTCGTTTTGCAGATCAAGCCTAGGGCTCAAAACACCTTACTTCAAAAGTCCGCGGAGGATCCCGCCCGAAAGGGGGCGCTATAAAGGATGCTGCATCGGGTTTGCTCCTCTTTTCCCGGTGCGCGTCTCGATGGTTCTCACGATCCCAGAGTCAGAGCCCGGGAGATGCGTTCGCTGCGCGGGTTCTCGAACAGGAGGGCGGGCGCGGGAGCCTGCCGGAGTGCGGGCCGCGACCCACGCGAGCCGATCCGCCATTCCCCACCAGTCTTCTCCCACCTGGACCTAAATCCCCATGTCAGCGTTTAGGGTTTTCTTCTTTTTATCCTCCTGCATTGTATTCTCGGTTTTCTGGCAACCTTTTTAAGCAGAGAGGCCTTATCCCAGACGTCTCCCTGGGGTCAGCCGGGCAGTACGGCGCCTTTCCCCAGCGGCAAGTGGCCGTCGAGCTGACGTCCGAGAGGGTGACCCTTAGTGGAAAATCTCAGAACCAGAAAGGGGCTTTCGGTATAATATTTAGGTTTCTTTTTCCCGGCTTAGCTGCGAGACAGTGTCCAGTATAGAACGGTCAGGGATTGAGTTTGACAAAATGAAATTACTTTTGTCACCAGCGAGAAGGGTCTATCGGGTCATAGAAATGTTTCTGAGTTCCTTTCCGCGGGAGGGGGTGTAGCTCAGTGGTAGAGCGCGTGCTTAGCATGCACGAGGCCCCGGGTTCAATCCCCGGCACCTCCACTTTTGTCGGTCTTGTTCAGAAGAATATTTTTGCTCTGAATCCTCCTTGGCCCTATCATTTGAGGAAAAATCCGCCGGCTGCTTCTTTTCTGGTCCTTTCATTCTCCTTAAGTTCTTCTAACTCACAAGAAAAACTAACCAACTGTATTTTGCTTTTAACATCGACGCGTGTCTGCCGTAGGACCTTGGCATCGCCTTGGGTAGCTGTGTCAGCAGGTGAAAAGAGAGATAAAGGGCTGGGGAAGCGCGACTTGCTCAGGATTCCGGCATCCGAAAAACAAGCAAGGCACCAAATTAACAAGCTCAATCACGGTAGTGACATTTCGCAGTAGTATCGGAGAGCAAGACACACAGAAAGAAAAAACCAAAACCCCAAAACGAATGCGAAGTCCACAGGAACTTTTCTTTAGATCTCTTCATTTTCTGAGCTGTTCCAGGGTCAAGGAACGGACTGGAGGAGAGGAAAGCTTTCCAATATATATATCCCTACCACCCCCTGCCCATTATAGCTCCCCGCTTCTTCTGTCCCATCCCTTTTTCCTGTCCTCTCCCTCTGTTTTTATACTCTATATGCATTTCTTTTCCTCATTGTTCCTGACTTTAATTAGAATAACTTCTAAAGTATGATGTAAGCTTCAGATCTACATAGAAGTTCTTATTGTGGTAAGTTCGTTCTAGCCTTCTTATCTGACTGACTTGAAGCAGCACTTGCTTGGCTAATTTTACAAGATGAGTTAAGGAGGGGAATAAAAGTAAAGATACACACCCCTACCCACTTTTCTTACCCCTCTTGGCTCTGAAGGGCCTCACACATGCATGTGAACACTTCCAGGCTTCACACACATCCCTGGCCAAGAGCAACCTTCTCGGCCTAGGCACATGTACACTAATGGCGTGATCTGCCCTCAGAAGGATGGATCAGGAGAGAGGCCTGTGCAGGTCCTGGAAGAAGAGAGAATCAGGACTGCTTCAGCAGAGAACTCCAGGAGCCCTGGGAAGTAGAGTGTGGACTCCGTATCCATAGGAAGATATCCGGCCAGGAGAGGCCCCAGGCAACAGCACCTCTTGCCCAGCATTAAACATGATATTGAGTCTATGCTCCAGAGCTTAAGGGGATATTTGTATTTAACAGTATCTGAAATGATCCTTTCCTATGTAGTCCTAAGGTTATCCTTCCATGATATCCTTTCCAAAATGCTGTTTTCTGATTTATGTATGTGTGGGTCTAGTAGTGACTCTTTTGGCGATGCAACTTGTACCTGTTGGACATAGGACGGTGTACTTGACATTAGATTTTGACAGTACTTGCAAAATTAGATTGTAATGTGTGTGTGTCTCTTGTGGTGGTGGTGGTGGGGGCGGTCCTCCACCCTCTTAAGGTCACCAGCTGGGTCTGAAAATTAAAATGACAAAGACAGAGTAACAGGAGAAAAGGATACAAATTTATTTAGTCAAAGTTTTATGTGACACAGGAGGCTTCATAAGGAAACGAAGACCCGAAGAAACAGTTAGACCTGAATATTTTGTGCTGGGTTTGATGAAGAGAGGACTATTGTGGGGGGAGTATGATAGGTTAAGGATGATGAGGCAATTGTAGCAAACTGGGGGAAATTTAGCAAGGTCTGTTTGTTAGGGATATTCTTGGCATCCCCTTGTCTTCAGAGATAAGGATGCTCCTTCCTCCCATAGAGCAGGCACCTCTTACAGGTCAATTTTTATGGCTTACTTCAGGGAAGAAGGGCAAAGCAGGGAGGTCAGAGTGACCTTTCAGCTTCTGCCATTTTCTCAAACTCCTTCAGCTTAAAATGTTCAATATGCCAAAGTGCCATATTTTGGGATAACATATCCTGAACCCCATCAGTAACAAGGTAGAATCCGTCAGAAGAAGAATCAATCTAAACTTTATGGATTTCTCTAGCAATATTTCATGGTAAGGGTTTATGGGGATGTTTTGTCATAGATCATATTGTCTTAGGACTAACGGTAGAATTTTAGGCTACAGAAAGCTCTTCTGAAAATTTGAAAGTGTCTATTAAAAAAAACCCCAGAAATTTGTACTCTTTCTCAGAGTTTTGGTAATGATAAGGATAATGAAGAGTATATTTTAGTAGGAGAATCTTAAGAATTTCACCTTTAAAATGGATTTCTCTGTCACTTAAAAGTGCTAAAGGTATTTCCCAAGTAGAAAAATAAAATCTGTAAGCTTTTAAAAATATTTATTATTATTTTTTGATAGCAGAGCTGTTGGCCTAGTCACATTTCAAGTGCTGAACAGCCACATGAGGCTAATCACTGCCATTTGGAAGCACAGATATAGAACATTTCCATGGTTGTAAAAAGTTCTATTGGATAATACTAAGTTAAAGGACTATTCTTTTGGAAGAGAAGGCTTCCATCCAACCAAAAATTATACAATTTTACTTTCAAAGATATTATTGAAACATATTCAGTTTTTAAAAAATTAGGACAACTGAATGAAATCCATTTGTAGTCTGGCAATAGCTTTAGTTTTGGGAGGATTACGATAAATACAGATGGAAAAGAGTCAGCCATCCATAGAGCTTCTTGGGTAAAGTTTTCCTAACAATAGCTTTGAAAAGTTGAGGAATTGGTCCTGCCATTATGAGTGCTTTCATGTGATAGAAGCACAAAGGTTTGGAGGATGACTTAGGCGCCACCTAATGGCCGTCTTGGAAACACCAAAGTCCACTGAGTTTGACATGGCCAGTATCTTTTTATAATGGTGGATTGTTATTTTTGAATATTCCTTTTGGATTCTTAAGATCATATTGAGAAACTGTTTTTTACAATACCGATAGTAGTTATCTAGAGCATTTTCTTTAGCTTCAAAAGTTCTTTTTTTTTAAGATTTTTAAATTTTTTTTTCCTTTTTCTCCCCAAAGCCCCCCAGTACATAGTTGTATATTCTTCATTGTAGTTTCTTCTAGTTGTGGCAGCTTCAAAAGTTCTAACTTTAGAATGGGCTTCAGTATTCATAACGGAGCTATTTTTTGGGTGTTGATTTTCTTCTAATAAATATTAATATTTTCCAATTTTTAACTGAGGTTCCTAAGATGGTTAAAAATCTATAGGTTTCCATATCATAGCATTCCAAATCACTAACAACCTGAAGTCATATGTACTCTCAGTATAGATGTTAACTCTTAAACCTTTAGCAAGGTGACCTGCTCACATTAGAAATATTAGTCCTGTCATTTGAGTAGATGTTGGCAAAGGGGTGGCTTCCTTTACAGAGTGTTAAGAAGTTACAGTATATGCAGCACGAGGTACAACTTGAATCTTTAAGGATATGAACCATCAACAAATCAAAGTTGTGTAGGGGGAATATCAGCCAGTCCCTGGCTGTCAGGATAGTTCCCCCCTTCTCTATCTGATAAAGGGATCAAAGGAAGCTCATTACCATATTCATCTCAATAGATGATTTGATCACCTCAGTCTTCTTCACCAGAGTTTAAATACAGTCATGCCTGAACTCGCCAGACCTTTTACCTCCGAAAAGCTTGGCAGGCGGCACAGGCAACAGTCCCCTCCGCCCTGGATCCCAACAGGATTCTGTTTTAGAATTTCCACTTTTATGTATTCTTGATTAAATGATCTACATCTTTCACAGCTTATGAAAAGTAGTGAAACAGAGGAAGCTTTTTTTCCTCTGCCTCAGTATTTCCCTCATCCTCTTCTCTGGTCTATGTTTAACTATTGAGCTTTCCTTAGGGAAAACCACTAAGTACACTATCCTTACCACGATAGAGAACCAAGAGCCACCTACAGCACAGAGGGCCAACTGCTGAGACTAACAAATGCACCATTAGTTCCAAATGAATATGAGTGCTTTGGTCTCTGGGACAGGGAAGTGAGAGGGACCTAGTGCATTAAAGCAGTTCCCCAACTGCTTGAAATCAGGCTTCAGGCCAAACGTCTAAGAAGGACAAGTTGGCATTTAAATCAGAATCTCCTTTTAGTCCTTTAACCAGAAAACAAAAAAGGCAACAAAACTTTTGTCATCTGTGAACATTTTTTTCTTTCATTTTTTTGTTTAAAACAGCCACCATAGCACCAAGTGGAGTATATGGAATCAAGGATTTGCTTGTCCTCAACCAATTTATTTCACCCTCTAACTCATTCCTGATTTTCAGTGTAGGCCCAGAGAAATGGAGGCTCAGGCCCAGAGAAACAGACTCTTGAATATCTGGCCCCGTTTTGTCAAAGTCTCTTACCTGTTCCATAGCACTGTTTTGTTTCTTGTAACTCCAAAGAGTCCTCTGGAGCCAACAGATTCAATGTAAAGTGGAATGAGAGGGGCTAGTTTTTAGAGGAAACAGAAAAGGATTCTGACACAGAAAAAATGGACATTTTTTCCCCAATAGCAAACGTTTATTTTTGGAACATTTATGGAGAGGGAGTGGGTACTAGTAGCCAAGGGCCTGGACACTGTATCTAGTGGCCTCGCATGCAGGGGTGCTTCTTTAGCTACTTCAAGAAGGCTGCCAGGCAGTCAGTCATGATGGAGTCATCCCATCTTGGACTCTCTGTCACAAGAAAATGGACACATGGCAGATCTCTAATTGTTACCCTGTAATGTCATTACTCTCACGGCAACATGGCAGCCTGATGTTGCCCTTGGATCATCTCACCCATCATGGGTAACTCTGGACTAAGGGAGCAATCAAAAGAAAATACCAGGGGGCCAGCCCTGTGGCCGAGTGGTTAAGTTCGCGAGCTCGGCTTCGGTGGCCCAGGGTTTCACGGCTTCAGATTCTGGGCACGGACATGGCACTGCTCATCAGGCCATGCTGAGGTGGTGTCCCACATGCCACAACTAGAAGGAGCCACAACTGAAATATGCAACTATGTACTGGGGGGATTTGGGGAGAAAAAGCCAAAAAAAAAAAAAAGAGAAACGGTGACTTGAGTCCGGATGATGGCAAATGCTGAATTCAGACCAACACCGGACCATCCTAAAAGTAAACGGAAAATTCTTTTTACAGAAAGTTAGAAAGCCTTGATGTTCACCTTAAAGTACTCATCTAACTTTGTGTATCAAAGTCTTCTTTTCCTTTCCTTACAGGGGATGAATTATGTGGGAGTACATACATTGAAAATTGTCTATTTTATTAGCATCTGGATTACCTTAGGGCAGTGATTTGCAATAGGTGGTTCTTGATCTGAGGCCGATCTGTGGTTAAATTCTCACTCGTGCACAAGAAGAAAAAGGAGACAATACACTGGGATCTTCATAAAACTATACTGATACAACTTAATGGACCGGCCTTTTGTTCTTTGATTATGCCTTTCCTACTTTTTTTATGTAAAAAGTCCAAGGTTAGGGCAGTGAAACTATTCTGTATGATGCTATGATGGTGGATGCATGTCGTTTTACATTTGTCAAAACTCATAGAATGTACAACTCCAAAAGCGAACTCTAATGTAAACTGTGGACTTTGGGTGATAATGATGTGTCAGTGTAAGTTCATCCACAGTAATAAATATATCACTTTCGTGTGAGATGTTGATAGTGGGGGAGACTGTGCCTGGGTGGGGGCAGTGAGTATATGGGAACTCTCATACTTTCTGCTCAGTTTTACTCTGAACAAAAACCGCTCTAAGAAATAAAGTCTGTTAAAGAAAAGTGCAGACGTATGAAGTTGGAGTGATAGTTTACGGTAAGACTTTTTTTCCTCTAAACCCCTTACTTTTCTGTACAATTAAATTGATATATAATTAAGCATGTCAAATAAAAAAAAAAATGAAGGAGACAACTATATAGGCTCTAGTGAGGTTGAGCTATCATCTTCTGACTTGCACACAAGGCTAAAGATGTACTATTTAATCAATGAAGACAAAATTGGATCATTCTGCAATAAGTGCTTTTTAAAGACTTGGATGAAATAGCATTGCCTTCATATTTTTTTCCCCAACAATTCATTCTATTAATAGTGTTGGCAGTGTTTTTTTCTTTTTATGAGGAAGATTGGCCCTGAGCTAATACCTGTTGCCAATCTTCCTCTTTTTGCTTGAGGAGGATTTGCCCTGAGCTATCATCTGTGCCAATCTTCCTCTATTTTGCATATGGATTGCTGCCACAGCATGGCCACCGATGAGTGGGGTAGGTCCACGCCTGGGAACCAAACTAAGGCTGCTGAAGCAGAGTGCACTGAACTTAACCACTAGGCCATGGGGCCGTGTGCTGACAATTATTGAGATGAAAATGGGGTGTCTCAGGTTTTAGACAATAGCATAGCACTGTATATTCATACAAAGTCTGCAGTGTAGCACAGATATGAGATTCTAGATTATATCTCTAGCCCTCTGTTACTTTTTAAACATAGATTTGGGCTTGAATGTTCTAGTTTTTTTTCAAACCTGAGGGTGCTGTCTACCACTGGTGGTTAACACTTTGGAATCAAACAGCTGGATTTGAGCCTGACCGTTCCTCTAGGTACAGGCTCACGCACACCTTTGGAACGTGAGTATTTTCCATAGACCATAGTGCAGCAGGTTCAGCTGGTATTCACTGGTGCTGACGCTAGTGTTCAGTTGTGGGAAGTGAAGAGAGATAGAACTTTCTTCCTGGTAATGGCAGACTAGGTAATTCAGAATAATCCTCCTGATGAAGACAACAAAAAAGTTGGACGGTATATAAAAATAATTCTTTTTCAAAGCATCAAAATATAATAAACTACGGATGAATAGCCTGCTGAAATTCAGCAAAAGAAACAAACCCAGAGAGGCAAGTCTAGCACTTGCGACCACTTTTGCTTTGGTGATTTTTGTTAACATGGCCACAGAGGCTAAGAGGCTGAGACGTGTTTTTTTTTTTTTTTTTTTAAAGATTTTATTTTTTTCCTTTTTCTCCCCAAAGCCCCCTGGTACATAGTTGTATATTCTTCGTTGTGGGTCCTTCTAGTTGTGGCACGTGGGACGCTGCCTCAGCGTGGTTTGATGAGCAGTGCCATGTCCCTGCCCAGGATTCGAACCAATGAAACACTGGACTGCCTGCAGCGGAGCACGTGAACTTAACCACTCGGCCACGGGGCCAGGCCCTGAGACGTGTTTTTATTTCATTTCATTTTTTATTTTTATTGAGGTCATAATGGTTTATAATATTATGGAATTTCAGTTGTACATTATTATTTGTCAGTCACCATATATGTGTGCCCCGTCACCCCTTAGCACACCCCCTAATCCCCTTCTCTTCTGGTAACCACTAATCTGTTCTCTTTGTGTATTTGTTTATCTTCCACATATGAGTGAGATCATATGGTATTTGTCTTTCTCTGTCTGGCCTATTTCGCTTAACATGATACCCTCAAGTTCTGTCCACGTTGTTGCAAATGGGATGATTTTGTCTTTTTTTGTTTTGGCTGAGTAGTATTCCATTGTATATATCTCTATATCTATATCTATGTCTATATCATATTTTCTTTATCCATTCATCAGTCGACGGGCACTTGGGTTGCTTCCACATCTTGGCTGTTGTGAATAATGCTGCAGTGAATATAGGGGTGCATAAGTTTCTTTGAATTGTTAATTTCAAGTTCTTTGGTTAAATACCCAGTAGTAGAATAGCTGAGTCATATGATATTTCTATTTTTAAGTTTTTGAGGAATTTCCCTACTGTTTTCCATAGTGGCTGCACCAGTTTGCATTCCCACCAGCAGTGTATGAGGGTTCCTTATTCTCCACATCTTCACTAACATTTGTTATTTTTTTTGTCTTAGTAATTACAGCCATTCTAACAGGTATAAGGTGATATCTCATTGTAGTTTTGATTTGTATTTCCCTGATAATTAGTGGTGTTGAGCATCGTTTCATGTGCCCATTGGCCATCTGTACATCTTCTTTGGAAAAATGTCTATTCATATCCTCTGCCCATTTTTCAACTGGGTTTTGTGTTATTGTTGAGGTGTATGAGTTTTTTAATATATTTTGGAGATTAACCTCTTGTCAGATTTATGGTTTGCAAATATTTTCTCCCAATTTGTGGGCTGTCTTTTTGGGGTTTTTTTTCATGGTTTCCTTTGCCTTGCAGAAGCTCTTTAGTTTGATGAAGTCCCATTTGTTTATTTTTTGTTTTGTTTCTCTTGCCCGAGTAGACATGGTATTCAAAAAAGGTCCTTCTAAGGCCAATGTCAAAGAATGTACTGCCTGTATTTTATTCTAGGAGTTTTATGGTTTCACGTCTTACCTTCAAGTCTTTAATCCATTTTGAGTTAATATTTGTGTCTGGCAAAAGATAATGGTCTACTTTCATTCTTTCGCATGTGGCTGCCCAGTTTTCCCGGCATCATTTATTTATTTATTTGAGGAAGATTAGCCCTGATCTAACATTCACCACCAATCCTCCTCTTTTTGCTGAGGAACATTGGCTCTGAGCTAACATCTGTGCCCATCTTCCTCTATTTTATGTGTGGGACGCCTGCTGCAGCGTGGCTTGATGATCGGTGCTACTTCCACACCAGGGATCGGAACTGGTGAACCCTGCCTGCCAAAGCGGAATGAGCGAACTTAACCACTGCACCACCAGGCTGGCCCCCAGACGCCATTTATTGAAGAAACTTTGCTTGCTCCGTTATATGTTCTTAGCTCTTTTGTTGAAGATTGGTTGTCCATAGATTTGTGGTTTTATTTCTGGGCTTTCAATTCTGTTCCATTGACCTGTGTGTCTGTTTTTGTGCCAGTACCATGCTGTTTTGATTACTATAGCTTTGTGGTATATCTTGAAGTCAGGGATTGTGATGCCACCAGCTTTGTTCTTTTTTCTCAAGATTGCTTTAGCTATCTGAGGTTTTTTGTGGGCCCCCTATGAGTTTTAGGATTCTTCTATGTCTGTGAAGAATGTCATTGGGATTCTGATTGGGATTGCACTGAATCTGTAGGTTGCTTTAGGTAGGATGGTCATTTTAATTATATTTATTTTTCCAATCTATGTGCATGGAATGTTTTTCCATTCATTTATGTTATCATCAACTTCTTTCAATACGTCTTATAGTTTTCATTGTATAGGTCTTTCGCCTCCTTGGTTAAATTTATTCCTAGATATTTTATTCTTTTTGTTGAGATTGTAAATGGGGTTGTATTCTTGAGTTCTCTTTCTGTTAGCTCATTATTAGAGTATAGAAGCACAACTGATTTTTGTAAGTTGATTTTGTACCCTGCAACTTTGCTGTAGTTGTTGATTATTTCTAATAGTTTTCTGATAGATTCTGTAGGGTTTTCTATATATAAAATCATGTCCTCTGAAAACAGTGAGAATTTCACTTCTTTATTGCCTATTTGGACTCCTTTTATTTCTTTTTCTTGCCTAATTGCTCTGGCCAAAACCTCCAGTACTATGTTGAATAAGAATGGTGAGAATGGTCAGCCTTGTCTCATTCCTGTTCTCAGGGGGATGGCTTTCAATTTTTCCCAATTGAGTATGATGTTGGCTGCAGGTTTGTCATATGTGCCCTTTATTATGTTGAGGTACTTTCCTTCTATACCCATCTTATTCAGAATTTTTATCATAAATGAATGTTGGATCCTGTCAAATGCTTCCTCTACACTGAGATGATCATGTGGTTTTTATTCCTTATTTTGTTAATGTAGTGTATCATGTTTATTGACCTGCAGATGTTGAACCATCCCTGTGTCCCTGATATAAATCCCACTTGATCATGGTGTATGATCTTTTTAATGTATTGCTATATTCGGTTTGCCAATATTTTGTTGAGGATTTTTGCATCTATGTGCATCAGTGATATTGGTCTGCAATTTTCCTTCTTTGTGTTGTCCTTGTCTGGCTTTGGCATCAGAGTGACATTGGTCTCATAGAATATGTTAGGAAGTGTTCTGCTTTCCTCAATTTTTTGGAAGGATGGGTACTAAATCTTCTTTGAATGTTTGGTAGAATTCTCCAGAGAAGCCATCTGGTCCTGGACTTTTGTTTTTGGGAGGTTTTTGATTACTGTTTCAATCTCTTTACTTGTGATTGGCCTACTCAGATTCTCTATTTCTTCTTGATTCACTTTTGTAATGTTGGAAAAGTCTAAGAATTTATCCATTTCTCCTAGATTGTCCAATTTGTTGGTATATAGTTTTTCATAGTATTCTCTTATAATCTTTTGTATTTCTGTGTTATCCATTGTAATTTCTACTCTTTCATTTCTAATTTTATTTATTTGAGCCCTCTCTCTTTTTTTCTTAATGAGTCTGGCTAAGAGTTTGTCAATTTTGTTTATTTTCTCAAAGAACCAACTCTTAGTTTCATTGATCCTTTCTACTTGTTTTTTTCTTTCAATTTCATTTATTTCTGCTCTAATTTTTATTATTTCCCTACTTCTGCTGACTTGTGCTTTGTTTGTTCTTCTTTTTCTAATTCTGTTAAGTGTAGTTTAAGATTGCTTATTTGAGGGGCTGGCCCCATGGCCAAGGGGTTAAGTTTACACACTCCACTTTGGCGACCCAGTGTTTCACTGGTTTGGATCCTACGTGCAGACCTAGCACCAGTCGGCAGGCCATGCTGAGGCAGTGTCCCACATGCCACAACTACAAAGACCTAAAACTAGAATATACAACTATGTACTCAGGTGCTTAGGGAGAATAAAGAAAAAAGAAGATTGGCAACAGATGTTAGCTCAGGACCAAACTTGAAAATAAAAAAATAAAATAAATTTTAAAAAAAAGATTGCTTATTTGAGATTTTTCTTGTTTGCTAAGGTGGGCCTCTATTGCTATGAATTTCCCTCTTAGGACTGCTTTTGCTGCATCCCATATGAGTTGGTATGGTGTACTTTCATTCCTATTTCTCTCCAGATATTTTTTGATTTCTCCTTTAATTTCTTCAGTGATCCATTGGTTATTCAGTAGCATGTTGCTTAGTCTACACATGTTTGTCACTTTCTCAGATTTTTTTCTTGTAGTTTATTTCTAGTTTCATAGCATTATGCTCAGAAAAAGTACTTGATATGATTTCCATCTTCTTAAATGTATTGAGATTTACCTCGTTTCCCAACATATGGTCTATCCTTGGAAATGTTCCTTGTGCACTTAAGAAAAATGTATGTTCTGCTGTTTTTGGATGGACAGTTTTATATATATCTATTAAGTCCATCTGGTCTAGTTTTTTGTTTAAATAGAATATTTCCTTGTTGACTTTCTGTCTGAATGATCTATCCATTGATGTAAGTGGGGTGTTAAGGTCCCCTACCATTATCATGTTGTTGTTAATATCTCCTTCTAGGTTTGTTAGTAGTTGCTTTGTGTACTTTGGTATTCCTGTGTTAAGTGTGTAGATATTTGTAAGTGTTATGTCTTCTTGGTGAACTGTCCCTTTTATCATTATATACTGCTCCTCTTTGTCTCTCATTACCTGTTTTGTCTTGAAGTCTATGTTGTCTGATATAAGTATGGCAACACCTGATTTCTTTTGTTTGCCATTAGCTTGGAGTATCCTCTTCCATCTCTTCACTCTGAGCCCATGTTCATCTTTAGAGCTGAGATGTGCTTTCTAGAGGAAGCGTATTGTTGGGTCTTGTTTTTTAAGCCATCCAGCCCCTCTGTCTTTTGATTAGGGAATTCAATCCATTTACATTTAGAATGATTATTGGTATATGAGGGCATAATGCTGCCATTTTATCACTTGTTTTCTGGTTGTTCTGGATTCCCCTTTTTTCTCGTCCTGTGTATTTTGGACTGCCATTCAGTTTGGTGGCTCTCTATGATGGTTTTGTCAGTTTTCTCTTTATTTATTGTTTGTATCTCTGTTCTGATTTTTTGCTTAGAGGTTACCATGAGATTTGTATAAAAGATCTCATAGATGATATAGTCCATTTTCTAATAGTGTCTATTCCCTTAGTCTGAGCAGGTTCCATCCCTTTCCTCTTCCCCTTCTAAGTAGTTGTTGCCACAACTTATCCCATTGTGTGTTGTGAGTTTGTGGTTAAAATGAAGTGATTAGATTTACTTTTTGTTTTCCTTCCCTTTATCTTTAATGTGATAATTAAGTGTTTGCTAATCTGTTCTGATAGAGAGTTGCAATTTTCTGATTTTGTCTGCCTATTTATCTCCTTGCTCAAGGTTTTGTAAACCCTTTCTAGGTATGAAGGCCTTCTTGATTATATTTTTTAGGAGGGGGTCTTGCAGCAATGAACTCCCTCAGCTTTTGTTTATCTTGAAAAGTTTTTATTTCCCCACCATATGTGAAGGATATTTTCGCTGGAGAGTATTCTTGGCTGAAAGTTTTTATTTTTCAGGATTTTGAATAAATCATTCCACTCTCTCCTAGCCTGTAAGGTTTCTTTTGAGAAATCTGCTGAATGCCTGATAGGGGTACCTTTATATATTATTTTCTTTGCCTTGGTGTCCTTAATATTGTTTTCTTTGTCATTAACTTTTGCTAGTTTTACTAAAATATGCCTCGCAGAAGGTTTTTTACATTGATGTAATTAGGAATTCCATTAGCTTCTTTTACTTGTAATTCCAGCTCCTTCCCCAGGTTTTAGAAGTTCTCAGCTATTATTTCCTTGAATAAGTTCTCTGCTCCTTTCTCCTTCACATCTCCCTCTGGAATACCTATAATTTTTATTTTGCATTTCTTAATTGACTTCTATATTTCTCAGAGAATTTCTTCATTTCTTTTTAGTCTTTGTTCTCTTTCCTCCTCCATCTGAAGCATTTATATATTCCTATCCTCTAGATTGTTAATTCTATCCTCCATAATATCAGCTCTGTTATTTAATGACTCCAGATTTTTCTTTATCTCAGGTATTATGTTTTTCATCTTCAACATTTCTCATTGGTTTTCTTTATAATTTCAATCTGTTTTGTGAAGAATTCCCTCTCTTCATTAATTTTGTTCCTGATTTCATTGACTGTCTTTCTGAGTTGTCTTGTAATTAATTAAGGTTTTTTTTTATGATAGATATTTTAAGTTTTCTGTCATTGAGATTGTATATTTCTGTGCCTTCAGGATTGATTTCTGGATGTTTGTCTTTTTCCTTCTGGTCTGGAGTATTAATACATTTCCTCATACTTTTGATGGGATGGGTTTGTGCCATTGCATAGTGATAGTATCTGGTAACAGATTCCACCTGCTGCCAGTGGGTGTGGGGCAGGAACTGTGTATTCTGAGCCTGCAGTGAACCCTGGCAACTGTGCCTGTCCAAGCCTGGGCCACTCATTGGGACTGCAGTGGCCCTATGAACTTTGCCACTGAATGGGAAAGTGATCATGTGGGGCTCAGGGCAGCTGCTGGCTGCTCCCCCAGTCCCACTGAGATGTGCTCCCCTCTTTGGAGCCACAGTGGTACTATGGGCATTCACAGCAGCTGGTAACTCATTTGCCTGGGTGTTTCAGATCCACCACTGTCTCCTTCTAGATCACAGCAGTGTTGTGCTTGGTGGGCAGGTTTTCCCCACTGAGTCTGAGCCTGACCTGCACCTTGGGGACTGTGGCAGCACTGTGGGCTCTCCCACCAGACAGCAAAGTGATCACATGGGGGTTCAGGGCTGCCATCATCTGTTCCCACAGTCGTGCCAAGATGTACTCCCACCCTCAGGGCTGGAGTGGTGCTATGGGCACTCCAGCTGGGAGAGCAGTCACATGTGTGTACAAGGCTTCTGAGGGCTGGAGAGTGCTCACTTATCTCCACTACCTCCCTGGTGCTAGTCCATACCCCTTCAGAAGTATAGCTGTGTGGGTCTCAGGCATCCTGATGTGCTGTGTGGGTATCCTCCACTGATCAATGAATGTCCATTTAGTTGTAGTTCGAAGGAGGAGAGACAAAGGGAACAGCTCACTCTGCCATGTTGCTGGCGTCACTCCTGAGCTGTGCTTTTGACAGCCTCACAGGGCTAGAGGGACAAAAATGGGAATCTAGGGCTGCCAAAATTGGAGACACTGGTGATCATTGGCCCCACTTTGGACTACTTGCTAGGATTAAGGAAGAACTCTAAGTAAACCTTCCCAAACACAAACTGCAACTTGGCTCACAATCGTCTGGGTAGATTATAAAATGTCAAGTCTTGACATTGGTTTCAGTTGGTCTGGACTTCCAGCACCTCGAGGTGCTTGGTAGATACAAAGGAAATTCTCTCTGAAGGAATAAAACATTAACCTAGGCTTCACATTATTTCTAGAAATAAATTTCTTTCAAATACAAGGTCCAACATCAAATCAAACATGTGTGCACATGAAGAGACAAGATTCCATGAGTGAGAATCAACAGAAATAGCAGACAACAAAAATAGAACCACCAAGGGTGGAGGAATTGGATGAAAGTAGTTGAAAGGTACAAACTTCCAGTTATAAGATAAATACGTATTGGCAATGTAATGTACAACATGATGACTATAGTGAACATTGCTCTATGGTATATTTAAAAGTTGCTAAGATAATAGATCCTAAATGTTCTCATCACAAAGAAAAAAGTTTCCTTTCTTTTTTTTTTTCATAACTATGTGAGATGATGGATGTTAAATAAATTTATTGCGGTAATCATTTCACAATATATGTAAGTCAAGTCATTATGCTGCACACCTTAAACTTATCCAGTGCTGTAAGTCAATTATATCTCAATAATACTGAAAGAAAAAGGAATACTTGAAATAATGGTATTTCTAAGAATGCTATTTGATGGCTACATTGAGAACAGTGTTCTATCAGTATATAGAGGTGGTACCCCTTCTGCAATGCATGTAGAGAAGTGTATAAGAACACATAATAAAGATGTTTCTGAGAACTCTACATGTTTACTATGTTGAGAACAATGTTATATCAGTATATGGAAGTGGCACCCATTTTGTACTGCATGGAGAACTATTTCAGAACACTTGAGATAAAGATGTTCTTTAGGAAAAAAAATAGAAGCATCAGGACTCCAGATGTTGGATAAAGGTGTATCACAACTGCTTACTGTGTTCAGAGAAACAAAAGCTAAGCTTAATTTTTTTTCAAAGATTGGCACTTGAGCTAACAACTGTTGCCAATCTTCTTTTATTTTTTTTCCTGTTTTTTCTCCCCAAATCCCCCCAGTACATAGTTGCATATTTTAGTTGTGTGTCCTTCTAGTTGTGGCATTTGAGACGCCACCTCAACATGGCCTAATGATCTGTGCCATGTCCACACCCAGGATCCGAACCCTGGGCCGCCGAAGCGGAGTGAGCAAACTTAACCACTCGGCCATGGGGCCGGCCCCTGTATAATTCTTTTTATATGTTGCTGGATCCTGTTTGCTAGTATATAATGAGGATTTTTAAATGTCAATATTCATAAGAGATATTGATCAATAGTTTTCTTGTAATGTCTTTGGTTTTGGCATCAGGATAATATTGATGTTATAAAAAGGTATTTGAAAGTGTCTTCACTTTCTCCTGAAAGTGTTTTTGGAAGAGTTTGAGGAGAATTGGCATTAATTCTTCTTTAAATGTTTTATAGAATTCACCAATGAAGCCATTAGGGCCTAAACTTTCTTTTGATGTTAGATTTTGATTGCTAATTCAATCTCTTTCTTGCTGTAGGCTTATTTAGATTTTCTACATCTTCTTGAGTCAGTTTTAGTAGTTTATGTTTTTTAGGAATTTTCCCATTTCATCTAAGTTATCTAATATAATGACATAAAATTGTGCATAGTATTCTTTCACAATGCTTTTTTATTTCTGTCTCTATGTAATTTCTGATTTTAGTAACTTGGGTCTTCTCTCTTTTTTCTTGGTCAATATGGTTAAAGGTTTGCCATTTTTGTTGATCTTTCAAAGAACCAACTTTTGATTTTATTGATTTTCTCTATTGTTTTTCTATTTTCATTTCATTAGTTTTCATTTTAACTTTTATCATTTCCTTCCTTCTGCTTGCTTTACATTTCATTTGCTCTTCTTTTTATAGTGTCTTAAGCTTTAAGGTAGGGTTATTGATTTCAGGTCATTCTTCTTACCTAATATAAACATTTACAGATATAAATTTTGCCTGTAAGCATTGTTTTAGGTGCAATCCATATGTTTTTGGGTATCATGTGCTCACTTTATTTATTTATTTAACTTTTTTATTGTGATAAAAAACACACGTTAAATTTACCATCTTAACCATTTTTAAGTTCACAGTTCAGCAGTGTTAAGTATATTCACATTTTTGTGCAATGGCTCTCTAGAACTTTTTCATCTTGCAACTGTGAAACTGTATCCCCACTAAATAGTAATTCCCCCCATCCCCTCCACCTAGCCCTTGACAATTACCTTTCTATTTTCTGTTTCTACAATTTTGACTACTTTACCTACTACATATGAGGGGAATCATACAGTATTTGTCTTTTTGTGGCTGGCTTATTTTGCTTAGCATAATGTCCCTGAGGTTCATCCATGTTGTAGCATGTAACAGAATTTCCTTTTTTTTAAGACTCCATAATATTCCATTGTACATATATACCACATTTCCTTTATCCATTCTTATGTCAATGGACATATGGGTTCCTTTCACCTCTTGGCAATTGTGAATAAAGCTGCAATGAACACAGATGTGCAGATATCTCTTTGAGATCCTGCTTTTAATTCTTTTGGTTGTATACTCAAAAGTGGAATTGCTGGATCATATAGTAATTCTATTTTTATTTTTTTTGAGAAACCTCCATAATGGCTGCACCATTTTACATTTCCACCAATAGTATACAAGGATTCTAATTTCTCCACGTGCTCACCAAAACTTGTTATTTTCTGTTCTTTTGATAGTGGCCATCTTAGTGGGTGTGAGGTGATATCTCATTGTGGTTTTGATTTGCATTTCTCTTATGACTAGTGATGTTGGTCATCTTTTCATATGCTTGTTTGTATATCATCTTTAGAGAATTGTCTATTCAAGTTCTTTGCCCATTTTTTAATTGGGTTATCTTTGTTTTGTTTTGTTTTTGTCATGTTGTATAATATATTTATATGTATGTATATATTTTAAATATTAACCTCTTATCAGATATATGGTTTGCAAATATTTTATCCCATTCTATAGGTTGTTTTTTCACTCTGTTGATTGTCTCCATTACTGCAGAGAATTTTTAAAGTTTGGTGTAGTCCCATTTGTATGGTTTTGCTTTTGTTGCCTGTGCTTTTGATGTTATATACAAGAAATCATTGCCAAGTCCAACATCCTGAAGCTTTTCTTGGAGAAGCTTTGTAGCTTTAGGTCTTTAATATATTTTGAATTATTTTTGTATTAGTGTAAGGTAAGGGTCTAACATTTTTCTTTTGCATGTGAATATCTAGTTTATGCAAGACCACTTGTTGAAGAGACAGTCATTTCCCCATTGTATAGTCTTGGTTCTCTTGTCAAAGCTCATTTGGCCATATATGCAAGCATTTATTTTTGGGCTCTCTATTCTGTTCCATTGTTTTATATATCTGTCTTTATGCCAGTACCATAGCATCTTAGTTACTGTTGTTTCATAGTATGTTTTCAAATCAGGAAAGATGATGCCTCCAACTTTGTTCTTTTCTTTCAAGATTGTTTTGACTATTCAGGTTTCCTTAAGATTCCATATAAATTTTAGAATTGTTTTTTCTATTTCCACAAAAAATGCCATTGGGATTTTGGTAGGGATTGCATTGAATCTGTAGATTGTTTTGGGTAGTATGGATATTTTGACAATATTAAGTTTTATAATCCAGGAGCAGAGGATATCTTTCCACTTATTTGTATCTTCTTTATTTTCTTTATCAATGTTTTGTAGTTTTTAAGATACAAGTCGTTTACCTCCTTGGTTGAGTTTGTTCTTAAATATTTTATCCTTTTTGATGCTATAGTAAATGGGATTGTTTTCTTAATTTTCTTTTCAAATTAGTCTCTGTTAGCATATAGAAATGCAACTGATTTCTGTGTGTTGATTTTGTATTCTGCAAATTTGCTGACATTTTTTATTAGCTGTAACCGTTTTTTGGTGGAGTCTTTAGAGTTTTCCACATAGAATATAATGTCATCTGTGAATAGAGATAACTTTACTTCTTGTTTTTCCAATTTAGATGTCTTTTATTTCTTTTTCTTGTCTAACTGCTTTGGCTAGTTCTAGTACTATGTTGAATAGTAGTGGTGAGAGTCAGCATACTTGTTTTGTTCCTCATCTTAGAGGAAACACTTTCTGTCTTTCATCATTGAGTATGATATTAATTGTGGGCTTTTCATATATGGTTTTTATTATGTTAAGGTAGTTTACTTCTTCCTACTTTGTTAAGTTTTTTTGTCACAAAAGTGTGTTGGATTTTGTCAAGTGCTTTCTCTGCATTAATTGAAATGATCATGTAGTTTTTACCTATCATTTTGTAAATGTGATGTATTACATTGATTTTCATATGTTGAGCCATCCTAGCATTCCAGGTATAAAATTCCACTTGGTCATGGTGTATAATCCTTTCAATATGCTTTTAAATTCAGTCTGCTAGTATTTTGTTGAGGATTTTTGCATCAATAATCATCAGGGACATTGGTTGGTAGATTTCTTTTCATGCTGTGTCTTTGCTTTTGTTACCGGAGTTATGCTGGCCTCATTGAATAATTTCAGAGACATTCCCTATTCTTCAATTCTTTGGAAGATTCTGAGGAGTATTGGTGTTAATTTTTCTTTAAGTGTTTGGTAGAATTCTCCCATGAAGCCATCTTGTCCTGGACTTTTCTTTGTTGGGAGGTTTTGATTACTGCTTCAGTCTCCTTACTAGCTACAAGTCTGTTCAGATTTTTTATTTCTTTCTCAGTTTCGGTAGGTTGTATGTTTCTAGTAAATTATTAATTTCTTCCAGAGTATCCAATTTGTTGGCATATAATTGTTCACAATTGTCTCTTATGATCCTTTTCATTTCTATGATATCAGTTGTAATGTCCTCTCTTTCCTTTCTAATTTTAGTTGAATCTTCTCTCTTTTTTCTTAGTCTAGCTGAGTTCGTCAACTTTATTGATGTTTTCAAAAAATCAACTTTTGATTTCATTGCTTTTTTCTTTTGTTTTTATATTCTCTATTTTATCTCTGCTCTAATCCTTATTATTTTCTTCCTTCTGCTAACTTTTAGTTTCGTTTGTTCTTCTTTTTATAGTTCCTTGATGCATAAAGTTAGATTGTTGATTTGAGATCTTTCTTCTTTTTTAATGTAAACATTTACCACTATAAACGCTTCTCTTAGTTCTGTTGTCACTGCATCCGATAAATTTTGGTATGTTGTATTTTCATTTTCATTTGTCTCCAGATGTTTTCTAAATTCCTTTGTGATTTCTTCTTTAACCCACTGAATGTTTAAGAACAAATTGTTTAGTTTCCACATATTTGTGAGTTTTCCTTCTGCTATTGATTTCCAGTTTCACTTTATTGTGGTTGGAGAGATACTTGCATGATTTCAATTTTCTCAAGTTTGTTAAGACTTTTTTTGTGACCTAGCATGTGGTCTATCTTGGAAGATGTTCCATGAGCACTTGAGAAGAATGTGTATTCTGCATATGTGTGTTCTGTTTATGTCTGTTAGGTCCAACAGGTCTATAATGTTGTTTGAATCCTCTGTTTCCTTATTGATCTTCAGTTCAGCTGTTCTATCCATAACAGAAAGTGGGATATTAAAGTTTCCTATTATTATTGTGTTGCTGTTTACTTCTCCTTTCAGTTCTGTCAGTGTTTGCTGCTGTAGGGGACTCGAATTGGCCACCCCAAGATATGTCTCTTTGGCATGAGGATTATTTTGGGGTGGTTACTTTTAGAAACTGCAGACATGGAAAAAACTCTGAAAAGCAGAAGTTACCCTTTGTAAGAGAAATTTACATTTGTAAAGGAAATATCCATCTGTAAAGATGTCTCCCTCTTCGTACCAGGAAGAAGGAGGGGATGACCTTATCTCTGGAAACTCTTATCAATGCAGAAGGCAAGGACTTACATCTGCATAATAACCTTACTCTTGTTTACTGTGCTTTTCTGGTAATCTCCCGTAACTGACTCTCCCCACCCTCAACATCTGTCTTTGTCTGTAGCTGAGGGTGGTATTTAAGGTGAAAGCGTCCGCCATTTTGGCAAGTTGCTCTGTTTTCCTGAGCCTCTTTCATGTATACATGTTATAAAGCTTTGTTTAATTTTCTCCTGTTATTCTATCTCATGTGAATTTAATTTGTTGTCTGGCCTGAAGGACCCACAGCGGGTAGAGAAAATGTCTTCCTCCCCTACAGCTGCATATATTTTGGAGCTCAAATATTAGGTGCATATATAATTGTTATATCTTCCTGATAGATTTTTTTATCATTATATATTGTCCTTCATTGTCTCTTGTGACAACTTCTGTCTTAAAGTCTATTTTGTTTTATACAGGCATGGCCACCCCTGCTCTCTTTAGGTTCCAGTTTGCATGGAATATCTTTTTCCATCATTTCACTTTTAGCCTGTGTATATATTTAATCCATTTACATTTAAAGTCACTATTGACAAGGAAGGACTTACTAGTCCCATTTTCTCGTTTTCTGTCTATCTTACAGTTTTTTGTCTCTCTTTTCTTACCTTGCTGCCTTCTTTTGCGTTCTGTTGATTGTTTTTGTAGTGATATTATTATGGACTGCATGTTTGTGTCCTCCTAAAATTCATATATTGAAATCCTAACCCTCAATGGGATGATATTTGGAGGTGGAGTCTTTGGGAAGTAGTTAGGTTTAGATGAAGTCATGGGGCTTGGACTCCCTGATGGGATTAGTGCTCTTACAAGGAGAGGAAGGAATCAGAGCTCTCCTTCTCTCCCCATCATGTGAGAATACAGCAAGAAGGTGGCTGTCTATAAATCAGGAAGTGGTTGCATCAGACACTAATCTGCCAGCACTGGGATTTCAGACTTCCCAGCCTTCACAACTGTGAGAAATAAATGCTTGTTGTATAAGCTGTCTAATCTATGATATTCTGTTATAGCAGCCCCAAGTGACTATGACAGACATATTTTGATTCTCTTCTTGTATATTCTATAGATATTTTCTTTGTGGTTACCGTTGAAATTACATAAAACATCTTAAAGTTATAACAATCTATTTTAAATGGACAATAACTTAATTTCTATTACATGTAAAAACTCTAATCTTTTATATCTCTGCCCTCTCCTACTTTATGTTTTTGATGCCACAAATTATCTTCTTTTATATTGTGTAACCACTAACATAGATTTATAATTACTTTTTATGCTTTCATTTTTTTAAAATTCTACACCAGATTTAAAAGTGATTTGTACACCTACATTGCAATACTACAGGATTCTATATTTGTCTATATGTTGACCTTTACCAGAGAGTTTTATATTGTCACACAGTTTTGTGTTGCTGTTTATCATCTTTTTGCTTCAACTTGAAGGATTCTCTTCAGCATTTCAACTTGGAGCAGGGAGAGTGGCATATTTCTCTCCACATGACACCCTTATTTTAGTAGCTGGGTGCTTGGCAAGGGGGAGTAGTCTCAAGTCTTCTTGGCTTCCCTCTCCTGGCTTGGAACTTCTGCATTATATGTTTTTTTTTTAACTTTTATTGAGATTATGATAGTTTACAACCTTGTGAGATTTCAGTTGTACATTATTGTTTGTCAGTCATGTTGCAGGTGCACCACTTCTCCCTTTGTTCCCACCAGCCAACCCCCTTTCCCCTGGTAATCACTAATCTGTTCTCTTTGTCTACATGTTTAACTTCCTCATATGAGTGGAGTCATACACAGATTGTCTTCCTCTATCTGGCTTATTTCACTTAACGTAATTCCCTCAAGGTCCACCCATGTTGTTGTGAATGGGATGATTTTATCCTTTTTCATGGCTCAGTAGTGTTCCATTGTATATATATACACCAGTCTTCTTTATCCAAGCATCAGTTGATGGGCACTTAGGTTTCTTCCACGTCTTGGCTATTGTAAATAATGCTGCAATGGACATAGGGATTCATGGGACTTTTGGAATTGCTGACTTCAAGCTCTTTGGGTAGATACCCAGTAGTGGGAAGGCTGGGTCACATGGCAATTCTATTTTTAATTTTTTGAGAAATCTCCATACTGTTTTCCATAGTGCCTACACTAGTTTGCCTTCCCACCAGCAGTGTATGAGGGTTCCTTTTTCTCCACAACCTTGCCAACACTTGTTACTTTTTGTTTTGGTTATTTTTGCCATTCTAATGGGTGTAAGGTGATATCTTAGAGTAGTTTTGATTTGCATTTCCATGATGATCAGTGATGATGAACATCTTTTCATGTGCCTATTGGTCATCCATATATCTTCTTTGGAGAAATGTCTGTTCATGTCTCCTGCTCATTTTCTGATCGGGTTCTTTGACTTTCTGTTGTTGAGTTGTGTGAGTTCTTTACATATTATGGAGATTAACTCTTTGTCAGATATATGACTTGCAAATATTTTTTCCCAATCAATGGGTTGTTTTTTTTGTTTCAATCCTGTTTTCCTTTGCCTTGAAGAAGCTCTTTAGTCTGATCAAGTCCCATTTGTTTATTCTTTCTATTGTTTCCCTCGTCTGAGAAGACAGGGTGTCCGAAAAGATCCTTTTAATACTGATGTGAAAGAGCGTACTGCCTATATTTTCTTCTAGAAGTCATGGTTTCAGGTCTTACCTTTAGGTCTTTGATCCATTTTGAGTTTATTTTTGCAAATGGTGAAAAAGAATGGTCAATTTTCATCCTTTTACATGTGGCTTTCCAGTTTTCCCAGCACCATTTGTTGAAAAGACTTTCCTTTCCCCATTGTATGCCCTCAGCTCCTTTGTCGAAGATAAGCTGTCCATAGATGTGTGGTTTTATTTCTGGGCTTTCAATTCTGTTCCATCGATCTGTGCACCTGTTTTTGTATCAGTACCATGCTGTTTTGATTACTGTAGCTTTGTAGTATGTTTTGAAGTCAGGAATTGTGATGCCTCCAGCTTTGTTCTTTTTTCTCAGGATTGCTTTAGCAATTCGGAGTCTTTTGTTGCCCCATATGAATTTTAGGATTCTTTGTTCAATTTCTGTAAAGAATGTCATTGGGATTCTGATTGGGATAGCGTTGAATCTGTAGATTGCTTTAGGTAGTATGAACATTTTAACTATGTTTATTCTTCCAATCCAGGTACATGGAATGTCTTTCCATCTGTTTATGTCATCATCCATTTCTTTCAGGAAAGCCTTGTAGTTTTCATTGTATAGGTCTTTCACTTCCTTAGTTAAATTCATCCCAAGGTATTTTATTCTTTTTGTTGCAATTGTGAATGGTATTGTGTTCTTGAGTTCTTTTTCTGTTAGTTTGTTATTAGAGGATAGAAATGCTACTGATTTATGTAAGCTGATTTTATACCTGCAAGTTTGCTGTAGTTGTTGATTATTTCTAAAAGTTTTCCAATGGATTCGTTGGGGGTTTCTATATATAAGATCATGTCATCTGCAAACATTGAGAGTTTCACTTCTTCCCTCCCTATTTGGATTCCTTTTATTCCTTTCTCTTGCCTGATTGCTCTGGCCAAAACCTCCAGTACTATATTGAATAAGAGTGGTGATAGAGGGCATCCTTGTCTCGTTCCTGTTCTCAGGGGGACAGTGCTCAGTTTTTGGCCATTGAGACGATGCTGGCTGTGGGTTTGTCACATATATCCTTTATTATGTTGTAGTAATTTCCTTCTATCCCCACTTTGTTAAGAGTTTTTATCATAAATGGCTGTTGGATCTTGTCAAATGTCTTCTATGCATCTATTGAGATGATCATGTGGTTTTTATTCCTCAATTTGTTGATGTGGTGTATCATATTGATTGATTTGTGGATGTTGAACCATCCCTGTGTCGCTGGTATGAATCCCACTTGATCATGATATATGATCCTTTTGGTGTATTGCTGAATTTGGGTTGCCAAAATCTTGTTGAGGATTTTTGCATCTATGTTTATCAGCAATATTGGCCTGTAGTTCTTCTTTTTCATGCTGTCCTTGTCAGGCTTTCATATTAGCATGATGTTGGCCTTGTAGAATCTGTTAGGAAGACACCTGCTTTCTTTTGTTTGCCATTAGCTTGGAGTATCTTCTTCCACCCCTTCACTCTGAGCTTGTATTTGTCGTTGGAGCTGAGATGTGTTTCCTGGAGGCAACAAATTGTTGGATCTTGTTCCCTAATCCATCTTGCCACTTTGTGTCTTTTTATTGGAGAGTTCAATCCATTTACATGTCACGTGATTACTGATGTATGAGGGCTTAATGCTGTCAATCTGTCACTCATTTTCCAGTTTTCCTGCATTTCCTTTGTTTCTCATCCTGTGTGTTTTGGTCTACCCATTGACTTCTGCAGTTTCTTATGCCATGTTTCTTATTTTTTTCCTTGTTTATTTTTTATGTCTTTGTTCTGCTTTTTAGTTTAGTGGCTACCTTGAAGTTTGTATTCAGAATCTTGTGCATAACATAGTCCATTTTCTGATGTCCTCGTATTTCCTTAGTCTAAACTGATTCAGTTCCTTTCCTCCTCCCCTCCTAAGTTGTTTCTCTCATAGCTTATTCCAACTTGTCCCATGAGTTTGTGGTTAAAGTGACAAGATTGTCTTTGTTTTTGGTGTTTTCCTTCCCTTTATCCTAATGCTATAGGTGAATATTTGCTATCCTATTCTAATGCTATCTATTTGTCTCCTTACTCTGTGTTTTATGACCCCTTTCTCCCTTTTTTTTCTTTTTTCAGGTATGAGGGCCTTCTTGAGGATTTCATGTGGTGGGGTCTCTTGGCTACAAAGTCCCTCAGCTTTTCTTTGTTTGGAAAACATTTAATTTCTCCCCATATCTGAAGGATATTTTTGCTGGATGGAGTATTGTTGGCTGAAGATTTTTATCTTTTAAAGTTTTGAATATGTCATTCCATTCTCCCCTAGCTTGTAAGGTTTCTGCAGAGAAATCTGCTGAAAGTCTGACAGGGGTTCCTTTTTAGGTTATTTTTTCCTGCCTTGCTGCCCTGAGTGTTCTTTCTTTGTCATTCATTTTTGCCAGTTTTACTACTATATGCCTTGCAGTATGTCTTTTTACATTGACAAATCTAGAAGATCTGAAAACTTCTTCCACACACATTTCTCTCTCATTCCCTAGATTTGGGAAGTTCTCTGCTATTATTTCTTTGAGCACACCTTCTGCTCCATTCTCCTTTTCTTCACCTTCTTGGATACCTATAATTCTTATGTTGCACCTCCTCATTGAGGTGGATATTTCTCAGAGACTTTCTTCATTTCTTTTTAGTCTCAGTTCTCTCTCCTCTGTCTGGAGCAACTCAACATGTCTATCTTCGATTCTGCTGATTCACTCCTCTATGGTGTCCACATGAGCATTCAGGGAATCCATATGTTGTTTTATCTGTTCCATTGTGTCTTTCATCTCTAGTATTTCTGATTGATTCTTCTTTATAGTTTCAATCTCTTTTGTGAAGTAGCTCCTGAACTCGTTGAATTGTTTCTCCATATTCTCTTTTACCTCATTGAGTGTTTTGATGATAGCTATTCTGCAGTCATTGCTGTTTACTTATTTCTGAGTCCTCAGGACAGAATTCTGGGTATTTGTTTTCCCTCTGGTCTGGAGTTTTGATGAATTGCTTGATGCTGGAAGAACGGTTTTTTCCCATTGTGATTGTTATTCAGTTGCAGTTACAGCCTATCGCCACTGGATGGAGGTTGAGAGCTGAGTATTCTGAGCCCTCCGCCTTCAGCCAAGATGGCTGGCACAGTGCAGGGGTGGCAGGGCACTTTCTCTTGCCGCAATCCCCGGTTTCCTGATCTGCTCTCACTATCTGGTCTCCTGGGGTCTTGGTTCAATGAGGTCACACCGGGTGAAAGCTTTTGTACTGTTAGAGGGATTCCCTCTAGGCTGCAAGGACCTAGGGAGTCCTGGGTGATCCTGCGGATGCACGACCCTTCCCCCACTCCTTCCCTCACGGAGCCTCCCAGGGCAGTGATCCCAGTCTTTAGGGGAGGGAGCAAAGTTCTCTCTTACCTGGTTTCAACTCCTCCGAGGGGGACTCCAGTCTCTCCACCCTCTGTTGTTTGGCTGCCGTGACTCCTCAAGAATTCCTGTGCTATGAGGATATTTTCTGTTGGAATATGGTTGCTCCTTTTTGTTGTAAGTTGGAGGGGAGAGAGTCCCAGGCAAGCTCACTCTGCCATGACACTGACATCACTCCCTGCATTATATATTTTATTGTGTTTTTTTTTTGTGTGTGTATATTAAGAATATTGACTTTTGTGTGTTATTTTTCTAATGTACCACTTTACTAAAATCTCATTGTTTTGTAGTAGTTTTTTCATTTATTCTTTTGGATATCTGATCATAACTCTGAATCATAACATAGTTTCCCCTGCTTCTTTCACTTTTAGGTCTTTAACAGTCTTGTTAATTGAGTTGACAACTGTCTCCAACTTAATATTAAATATCAGTGGAAATAGTAAGCATCTTTATTTTGTTCCTGTCTTTACTAGCAAAGCCACTAGTGTTTCCTAATTAACTAAAAGGCTTGTTTTTGCCCTGAAGTATATAAGCATGTTATTGTGTTGAGGCATGTCCATCAATTTTTATTTTATTGAGTGCTTTTAGCATATTTCATTAGTTTCTTATGGCTGCCATGACACATTGCCACAAATTCGGTGGCTTAAAATAGCAGGAATTTATTCTCTCACTGTTCTCTAGGTCAGAAGGCCAAAACCAAGGTGTCAAGAGGGTCATGCACCCTCTGAAGTCTCTAGGGAAGAACCTTCTTTGCCTCATCTTAGTTTCTTGCTGGCTCTCAGCAATCCATGGCTTGTAGTTGCATCACTGCAATCTCTGCAATCTCTGCCTCCTTGTCACATGGCCTTCTTCCCTCTGTGTATCTCTGTCTCTGTATATTTTTGTCTTATGAAGATATCAGTCATTTGATTTAGTGCTCACTCTAGTTCGGTATGATCTCATCTTAACCAATTACATCTACAATAACCCTATTTCTAAACAAGGTCACATTCTGAGGTTCCAAGTGGACATAAATTTGAGGGGCACACTCTTCAACCCACTATAATATTAAATATATGTTGACTTTTGTCAAATAGCTTTTCTGCATCTATGGAGACAATCATGTATGTTTTTTTCTCCTTGCCTCTATCAGTATGATGGATTATATTAATTTTGTTAAAGAAAAACCAGAGCTGGACAGTAGCTAAAGCAAAGTAGATTTCTTTCAGGGGAATAGGGGGAAAGAGCAATAGGGGAAAAGAGGCCTCAGTATAGAACTGGGATCAATTCCAAATACAGCATGGGCAAGTGGGAATTTATAGCCAAGGAGTGGGTGTTGGGAGTGGGTAGGGTGCCAGTGGCTAGAAAATTACTAAGAGGAAACATCAGAGGTAAGGAACGATCGTGACTAAAGATACCTAATGGGATTCTTGCTGAAATCAGGCCAAAGTAATCAGACATCACCTGGGGGATGGCAAAGGATGAGGAACTCAATTACACATGGAGAGTGATCAGATATGGAGGATGAGGATTCTACTTAAACCAACTTAGTGGGATTCTCACTAAAACTGGACAACACAGAGATGAAGACAGAAGTCTGAAAGTCAAGGTCTAGTTGAAAAAGTGTTGAGGGGACCCTGAGTAGAGTTTGGTAGAGGAGAAAGTCTTTGTCAATAACTTCCTTAACAAACGCTGATCTTTGCATTTCTGAAATTTCTTGGGCATCCTGTGTTATGTGAAATGGGCTTGTAGTTTTCATTTTTGGTGCAAATTGAAAATGTTTGTGGTGGTTATATTCACTTTATAAATGAACAGGAAAGTTCCTGCTTTTTCTGTGCTTTGAATAATTTCAGCAGCAATCATGATTTTCTGATATTTAGCAGTTTGATAGACTGTCCTTGTGAAAGTATTTGCTCTTGGTGTCCTTTTTGGGGGTGTGCCTATTCAACCATTTTCTCTATTTTTCTAACATGATGATATATTTAGACTTTCTGTTTCTACATGGATTAATTTAGGAATACTGAATTTACAAAATCCACTTCATCTAAGTTTTCAAATCATTTGCTGAATTGTGCTATAACATTTCTTATGATTTTTAAAAAGTTCTTCTGTTTTGAGGGTTATTTCCTCCAGTCAGTTCTAATTTTGCATGTTTGCACTTATTTTCTGTTTTCTTGAGAAGGTTGGCTAGAGGTTTGTTTATTTTATTGACTTTTCAAATATTCAGGTTTTTGTTTATTTGAATTTTTTAACTCATTGTTTTCTGAGTTTGTCTTTATCAACCCTTCCTTACGCATTCTTCTGGTTTATTTTGTTGTTCATTTTCTAACATCTTGAGCTGATTTTTTTTTTTTAAAGATTGGCACCTGAGCTAACCTCTGTTGCCAATCTTTTTTTTTTCTTCTTCTTCTTCCCAAAGCCCCCAGTACATAGTTGTATATTTTAGTTGTAGGTCCTTCTGGTTGCGCTATGTGGGATGCAGCCTCAGCATGGCTTGATGAGCAGCACCATGTCCGCGCAGGATCCAACCAGCAAACCTTGGGCCCCCGAAGTAGAGGACGAACTTAACCACTCTGCCACCGGGCTGGCCCCTTGAGCTGGTTATTTGATTCATTTATTTTTCATTGTTATTAATGTCCTTTTAATCTCTGGAGAAGTACAATTTACCACACTACCTTATTATATCTTTTGCTCTTATAAGCGACTTCCCCAAGGTTAGTTGAGGCTCTGTAGGTTTGTTGGACCGGAAGGGAGAGACTCAGAGTCTCAGAGAAGGATGCGGTTGGTGAACCAGTCCAGCTGTGAGGAGGGTTTTACAAAGGGCTAATGCGCATCGCAGGTGTAGCCCCCTTGCTTAAATCGCTGTCCTGACGTTCTCCTGACGGCGGAGAGTATTCTGCCCGAAAGGGGGCGCGGTCATCGCCAGCGCGCTGTCTCTCCCGGGTGACAGACACGAACAACTCTGCATTTGTCCTTCCGTATTCTTTCCCCTTCTGGAGCTAATATGGTCTGTATCTCTCGCGTTATACTTCGTGGCTTTCTGGCAGCCCTTTAGAGCGTCAGGGAAAGAGAAGAAAAGAGAGAGTGAAGACATGAGAGAAAATGTTTCATCCCAGGCTCTTCTACTGGCAGGGAAGTGACTCCAGACTGAAAGGAGTGCAAGGATCCCAGGATCACCAATGGGACCTTTCGGTCTAGAATGAAGTCTACACTTTTTTCAGCCAAACGTAACACAAAGCTTAGATTTAAGATTTTGGAAATAGCGAGATCAAGTAGAATGTACTTTGACTTGATTCTAACTTTTGCAAAACCCGCCCAAAATGGCTGTGTTCTATCTTGAATATATTCCCGAGTGGAGCATTTTGCCGAGGGGGTGTAGCTCAGTGGTAGAGCGCGTGCTTAGCATGCACGAGGCCCCGGGTTCAATCCCCGGCACCTCCATTTTCGGTCTATTGTCTTTTACACTGTTTTACTCCTTTTCCTGCTCAAAAGGAAAGTAAACCTGTTTCACAAAGACTTGCCGTTCGTTAATATTATTTTACTGCCCTGTTTCTACAGCTCGTGCTTGGCAACACCTAGGGTGGCTGCGTAAGCAAAAGGAGGAAAAGATGGAAGGAGAAGACAAAGACTCGGCTCGCTCAGCAGCTCGAGATTTCGAAACAAGACGTCGCCAAACTGCCGACTTCTTTTGCCTTTGGTTCCTTTTTGCAGTATTATTAATAAAGCAAGAAAGAAAAGATAAGGATGGAAAGATTTAACAAAAGGAAAACACAGTCTCTCGTGCAATTTTTCTTAGTTTCTTTTGTTTCCTGAGCCATGTTGGCCATAATCAGACTGCAGGTTGAAAAAGGAGAAAAGCGGACCCTTCCAAACTGGAAAATTGAGAAATTTACGTTCATCAATTAACGTGGAGAAGGCACACTATGGCCGCGGTAGTTCCTTTGAGAAGTACATTTGGCTGAAAATCTCAAAATTCACAGATTAATTTCCAGTTTTGTTCTGTCTTTACTCTTAGCCGAGAATTGGACTTAAATAGATGACTTAAATTTACCTGAGATAGTAGCGCCCTCTACCGGGAAGAAATTTTCCAAATGCTTGGTCAGTGTGGTCCTTGGACCAAAAAAGTTGGCGGCTCCTGAGAGCTTGTTAGAAACGCAGAAGGTCAGCTCCATCCCAGACCCGCTGAACTAGAACCAGCATTTCAACAGGATCCCCAAGTGATTCTTTTGCACATTAAAGTTTGAGAATCACTGTTTTGAGTGCTGTGACGTGGATCAAGAGGACATATATTATAAATATATGGCTGTATTTTAATTTTTCCAATTTCCTATTCCAATGTAGGAAAAAAATTTAAAAAAATGTTATTTCTATTGTTGAACCATTTTTGCGTTCTAATCATTGATCTGTTCCTCTTCCATGGTAATATATTTATTAATATTTTTGAATCAATATACACAATAGAATTTGATGTGGTTTCTTCTACTTTTTAATAAAAATTTTGCAAGTTTTGCAGTCGAGATCATGCTAACTTCCTGTATGAACTGGGAAGTTTGTATCTTTGTTTCCACTCAGCAACACTCTAACCAGGATAAGATCTTTCCCAAGTTGTCTTGGCTTTGGGATTTACTTCTTCAAAAAAAGATTCAGAACTAGTGCTCAGCAAGGGGTCATTTTCTATTCTGTTGACATATTTTCTCTCTCTTTGTTTTCAAAGTACAGTTTCACAACGTCTTTTTGCCACTTACATCCACTGTGTCAGGAGAAAAGTATTCATATGCTCCAACTGAGGGAATTCATCAAGTTGCAAAAGGAAAATAGACAAAACATGAAAAAGAAGATCATAAATTATCACTATTACTTTTCTGTATTATATTAGGCTTCATGCCCAAATGGAAATACTCTTTCCCCTTCTAATCATAGACTTCTCCAAGGGACTCCACCTCTGTAAGTTATGGGAGAAGAAGATAGGGTGAAAAAGCCAAAAGCTTAGTATGAGAAAGCCATAGGAAACATAGATGGAAATTTCAAAAAATTATATGTCAATAAAAACAACGTGTGTCAAACTAAGGTACTTCTTTGATGTGAACCCGTGTGTAACTTTGGCCCAGGACAAGAATGACTCATTTTAAAGTACATTGTAGATGAATTCTGAAAAGTCAACTCTGTTTTATTTTGGGGTTCTATCCTACAACATGTTCATCTTTTGTTTAGCTTTCTTCGGGGAGAAATTAAAGATTAAGGAGCTCTGGGCAGGGAGGGGATGCAGCCACGTGTGTGAAACCCTGTGTGAATGTACAGGAGGTGGCAGTTGGGCAGGACCATTGGCTGCACAGGAATGTGGAAGCAGGCACCATCCATTAGGCTATGCAGTCATTCTGACTCAAAACGCAGTACTTTATTTTTTCAAAGACATTTAATAGGAGACAAAAAGGTTGCTCAGTCCTTTACTGCCTACTTTGGGAACAGTTTCTTCAAATTCAATCATGGTGGGAGACTTAGAGCAATATAACTAAACCTCCCTGTCCATGTCAACAAATTGAGATGTTGTAAACACTAAAGAAAATCATGAGCGTGAATTCAGTTTCCAGAGCATAACATAGAAGCTCTTTTCGTGAAAACTTCACCCCTTTTCATCTGTCAACTTTGTGTGTGTTGTGTCTGTTAGCTAACACCTTTATCACATCATATAATTATAATTTCTTCTAGTGGTGGGAACAATTAAGATCTAGTCTCTTAGCAAGTTTAATGTTTATAATACAGTTTTGTTGTCTTTAATTCCTGTATTGCGTGTTAGATCTCCACGACTTATTTATCTACCAGTTGCAAGTATGTGCCCTTAAACATCGTGCCCATTTGCCGACCCCTCAGGCTTCGGTACCCACCATTCCACTCTCTGTTTTCTCTAGTTCACTTTTTTTTCTTAGATTCCACATACAAAGGACATCATATGGTATTTGTCTTTCTCTGACTTATCTCACTTAGCATAATGTCTTCAAGGCCCATCCTTGTTGTAGCAAATGGCAAGATTTCCTTTTTTTACATTACTGAATAGTGTTCCATCATATGTATATACCACATCTTCTTTATCCCTTCATCCTGGCCCGTCAACTTTTTAAAAATGGCACGCAACCAGTTACAGTTTTCTCCCTGGTCTTAGATGCATTAGAAATGCACTTCTGGGGTGGCCCAGTGGCTGAGTAGTTAAGTTCTCATGCTTGGCTTGGGCAGCGCAGGGTTCGCTGGTTCAGATCCTGGGTGCAGACCTAAATACCACTCATCAAACCATGCTGTAGTGGCATTCCATATAAAAAAACTAGAATGACGTACAACTAGGATATACAACTATGCACTGGGGCTTTGGAGAGAAAAAAAAAGAGCAAGACTGGCAACAGATGTTAGCTCAGGGTCAATCTTTCTCACAAAAAAAATAAAATAAAAAGCACTTTGTATGTCTGCAGGTTTCCTGAATAGAGTAATTGGGTATGAGTGAGTTCTATCACCCGAGATAAATGGTTATTTCATCAGAAGAATCTCATATATTTGGAACTCATCCTACCATTTCCCAGTGAGTAGATATTTCAAGCACGCAATGGACAGAGTTTGAACGCTGTTACAGAAAATTAATAAACAATTTTGGTGTTCAGTGTATTTTGGGGCAAACAGAAACAAAACAAAATCTCCTTGTGAGGAACTTGTGGTAATCCAACCAGGAGCTAGGTTTCTCCAAGTGCAATTTAGAGGATAATTATTTGATGACTCTGGAAACTTTCATAATTGTGCTTTCATGCCATCGAACAGCCTGGATAATTTCCCACTTATCCTCCCAGCCCTCTCTCTCTCTCTCACACACACACACACACACTCATATACCAGAGCTTGCAGCCTTTTGTGGGGGCCACTTCTCTAGTGCTCAATCTCGGTGAAACCTGAAACTTCCTTTTCCTCCTATCTATTCTACCAGCCCCATGAGCCAACTGATAGGGAAATCTGCCAAACTGATAAGGTCCTTTCAATTTCAAAAGAGATTCAATGATATACTTACTAATAGAGGCAAAGACGTAGATGAATGAGGAAGAGATAACACCTACTAGGAGTCTGGTACCAGGAAGTGAGTTTTTCTGGGTCTTCATTGGGAGTTTCAAGGCCATGGTACTAACCACTGTGAATCCTAGGGTTCAAGATCAGTCTAGGAAAAAGTTCATTTTTTTGCTTTATACAATTGTTCCTGATCTCTCAATCTCAAAGGACTCCTTCAGTTCTCATTCTACTCACTCTACATTCTTGTGCCTGCTGATCACTCCCACCCCCAAGTATTCAGATCAGACCACTGGGCTGAGAGTTCACTGTGCTACATTGACAGCTGGGATCCCATAGATAAATATGCTAAATTCAACAAGCCTAACACCAAACCCCTCTCCTTCTCCTAGTCTCTCTTCCATTCTCCCAAAGAGTAACAACAACAACAACAAATATCTCTCTTTTTCTTTTCCTCCTGTTTGTTGAATGATTGGGCTCTTTTTATGCCCTGCCTTTCTTTCTTGGTCTGCAAAACCCAATAGGTCTCTCCAATCTGTCTATCTACCTATTAACTTGCTTTCAAAATTCCACACTTCTTTCTACCCCTAAATCTGCTGTTTAGTTCATGCACTGGGCATTGTTCTCCTGGACTATTTCATGAACCTTCTTAGTTGCCTTCAGGCTGTAATAAAAATGAACAGACCCTTGGTAATGAATTGGTAACAAATTGCCCGTGGTTTTTATTCTCACTCGGGTTTTTCCCATCAAAATTTTGCCCTTAACATTCCTATGGAGCAAACAGCAAATAGTAAGAAGTGTTATATGCAGGGAAAATCTGGTCAATTTTCTGATGCACGTTTTCAATATTTTGTGTTCCATTTCAAGCTTTATTTGTTAAAGAATCAGTACCCCCCACAGCTCCCAGGGGTCTTCTATTTTAAAGCTGTCACAAATCCTGCTCTTAAACCCACTACTGCTAAAACAGCAAAGAGGAATTGGGAAGAGAGGGGTCCACAGAATATAGTAAGATAGTTTCTGAAGAACCTCCACAGTGGAGCTCAGGGCCACACCTAGGCTCACAGCAAGGGGGTGTAGCTCAGTGGTAGAGCGCGTGCTTCGCATGCATGAGGTCCCGGGTTCGACTCCTGGCACCTCCAAGCAGTAGCTGCCTGGTGTTTAAGAAACACGGTGTAAGCTATTCTCTTGGGGCTTTTTTTGTCCTTTACTCATTGCCTGCTCACAAGAAAAGTAAACACGTGATCCAAGACGTTCATTTTAATGCTACACTATTTAAACTTCATGAGGCTTAAACCCACTCAAAGCAGGTTGCAGAGCAGAAGTTTACATGGTCTGTTAGTTGTGCGTGATAGCCATAAAAAACTACTATAAACTTGGCAGCTTAAAACAACAGAAATGTATTCTTTCACTCTTCCAGAGGCCTGAAGTCTGAAATTAGTATATCACCAGACCAAAATCAGGACACTGGCAGAGTGATGTCCTCTGCAGAGGCTCTAGGGAAGAATCCATCCTTGGCCTCTTCCAGCTTCTGGTGGCTGCCAGCATTCCTTGGCTTGTGGTAGCATCACTCCACTCTGTCTCCATGGTCACATTGCCTTCTCCTCTGTGTGTGAAATCTCCTTCTGCCTCTTTTTTATAGGGACATTTGGTTACCTTGGGCCTACCCAGATAATCCAAGGTAATCTACCCGTTTCAAGATCCTTAATGTAATCGCGCCTGCAAAGACAGTTTTTCCATATAAGGTAACATTTACAGGTTCTAGGGATTGGGACCTGATATCTTTGGGAGCCATTATTCAGCGTACTACTGCATAGGATCCCCTAAACCCAAAACAATAAGTGTGCCGCCATATTAACAAATTCATCATCTTGGCTTCTATTTTCCACTATTATTGAGAGAAGGAAAAACAGGAAAAGAAGAAGAAAATAAGAGGCCTGAGGAAAAATTGCTTGAGTTTCCTTCGTTTTCTCTGGAGTTTTTAGGACAAGGAACCAAAAGTCTTCCCTCTGATTTCTCTACTTATCTTCTCTCTCCATCACCAAAAGTTTGGTTCAACAATAAGCCCGAGAATACTAGGTGAATGAGTGGGTCGATGCTACTGCAAATGATAGCTGTGTGGCTGGAGTCCTGCCAAATATGGAAAAAAAAAAAAAGAAGAACCTGATTTAAATGACTCAGACACCCTACTTGTGCCGAATTGCTATTTCATACTATCCAATTTCCTTTTATTTTATCACTCATCTTGTTCTCTTTCTTTTAAAATCTGAGAAGAGATTTTTCACATATTGAGGTATATAGGGTAACTGTTGGACTTCAAAACTGATTCGGCTTGAGCTAAAAAGCCTGAGTTATGGCCTATCAAACATACATTGTACATCTGCTTTTACCATGAAAGAATGCACTCTCTCAAGGTAAGAATGCATATTTCCCCTCCCTACACCCTATTGATAATGCCCTGTGGGTAATGCCCAGATTAGTCTCTTTCTTGACATCGGGATCATGTTGACCCGTTAATTTGCAACTAAATACCTCTTTGAAACTTTGATGAAAACATAACCTGGGTGTGTTTAATGTATGGTCTTTGTTCTAAAAAGATACAAGACTGTACTGAAAACCATACTGCTCCGGAAAGGTTTCTAAGGTCTTCCTGGGTTATAATCCTCACTCTGGCTCAAGTAAAACGCACCTTATTTCTCTTATCTACAGAATGGTTATTGGTTATTTTGCGCTGACAAATCTCTAAATAAAATTAACATCAAATATGCTACTAAAGAAGTAGCAAAAAAAGTTTTTTGGGTATGTGTGTCCAAATGGAAATTATTAGCTGCCAAAACAAGAAGACAAATAATTCGCAGGTGTCTAGGACGTTTTCACTGTAGAGAAAGAACAGCCATTTGCTCTCCTGTTTCCTGTCCATACAATCATTTCTGCTTTGTATTTCCAGATACTCCTCAAAATTTCTAGTCTACCATCAGCCCCTTCAAGGGGTTTTTATGGTTTCAAATTAATCACTGTCTGTGCTCATCTTTACTTCTGAATAATAGAGAGGGGAGGGAGTCTGTCTCCCAACCTCACTCTTTCTTTCCTTACCAGGGCAGCCTTTCTTCACCTCCCGGCTCTGAGAAAGAAATTCAATCTCTTTCAAATGTCCGAAATTGATTAACTCACAAGCAAGGAGCATGAAAGGGAAACAGAGCAAAACACCTGCTAAATTCTAATATAAATTGGGAAATCTGCATCTTTGTCTCTGCTTAGCAACATTTTAAATAGTATGGGAACCACCTGAGAAGTACATACTGTCCAAATCTTGAGATCATTTCAGAACACCATGTTGCCTATCCCTCAATAACCAAGAACCATAGAATATATATGTATGTATATATTTTGACAAACACTATTATTTTTCTAAACTATTTGAGAACAATTTGCAGACATTATATCTTTTTATTATACACTTCTACCTTTTCTTTTTCTTTTTTTTGCTGAGGAAGATTCACCCTGAGCTAATATCTGTTGTCAATCTTCCTCTATTTTGTATGCGAGCCACTGCCACAGCATGGCCACTGAGACAAGTGGTGTAGGTCTGCACCCAGGAATGAAACCTGGGCTGCCAAAGTGGAACACACCAAATTTGACCATTAGGCCACCCAGGCTGGCCTTCATAATCTTTTTATTGTACACTTTAGTATGTACTTCTTAAGAGCAAGAAAATTTCCTTACCACAGAACAATGATCAAATTCAGGAAACTTAACACTGATAAAATAGTGCTATCTAATATACAGTCTACATTAACTTTAATTTTACCAATAAAATCCTTTACAGAAATTTCTCTCCCAAAGTAGGGTCTATTCCAGGATCACATATGAATTTGGTTACTCTTTAGTCTCCTTTAATTAGGAATGGTTTCTTAATCTTCTTGTCTTTCATGAGATTGATATGTTTTTGAAGAGAAGATGGCAATGATTTTGTAGAATGTTCTTCAACTTATGTTACAATTAGACTAGATTTAGAGTATGAATATTTGGGAGGAATAACACAGAAATGGTGTTGTTTCCCTCTATTACACCAGGAGGCATGTTTTGTCAGTTTTTCCCATTATTAGTGATATTAGCTTTGATTACTTGGTTAAAGTTGTATCTACCAGGTTTCTTTCCCTATAAAATGATAATTTTCCCCTTTGCAATTAATAAGTAATCTGTAGAGAAATACTCTGAGACTATATAAATAACCCGATCCTCATCAAAATTTTACCTATGTTTTTTAGCATTGATTTATGAATTTTGCCTGAGTCGATCATTATTCTTATCATTGCCAAATGGTGATTTCTAACTATTATTACTTCTATATTTATTAGTTGGCATACCACTGTAAAGAAAACTTTCTCTTCTTTCATGTTTATTCATTTAAGTATCCAACGATTATAATCATTTATTGTCATTATTCGTGGTCAAAGTGTCCCAGATTTGACCAGTGAGTGGTCCTTCAAGTTGGCTTCTGGATCCTTTTGAATCGTCCCCAACATTTTTAGGTGCCTATATTCTAGCTCACAAAGATGTCTTAGGTTCATCTTGCACTTTCCCTTATCCTAGAGTCAGTGACTTCTACAAGTAGCTCTGGTCTCCTTTAGTGGGGAATGGTATTTAAAAATCCAGATATAGGGCTAGCATTGCTTATTTCTACTGATGTATTGTTTCTTCTAGGTCCTGTTAGCAGACACATCTGGGGGAAAATGGCAATTTTATATACACATATAAATTTATATATATGCATATAATTATATATGTATATAATTTTACTTGTATATATATGCACACACACATATATATAATTTCATCCTGATGCCTCTAATCCCCATCCTTAGCTAACAGGGCTATTTCTTACCTCCCTTTCTCACAGCAAGAGCCCTGATTTCCAACAGCAGTATATATATTAATTTCCCCAATCACACAAAAGTAAATTCACACAGCCACAAATAAAAATAAATAAAATTCACGCAAAGTATCAGAATTGCTATATCCTTAATACTACAAAAAATAACCCTACTATATAGAGGTTAAGATTTGTTGGGGGGCTTTTCTCTTTACAATTAGGACAGAATACCATGTACAATATTTACTTGAATGTGTTCTTTCTTTTTCTCTTCAATGTGGTTACGTTATCCTTTTGAAATGCAATTAGATTTGTGTCTATTTTATTCAATTTTAGAGTATCTTCACACACACTTGAGTCAGTTTTACTTTTCAACCATGTAAAACATTAAAGTATCCAGGAGTCAAGAGAGAACAAAGTAATGTGAAGAAAAGTTGCAGGAGAATGAAGTATCCCCGGACACCCAAGAATGGAAGCGCGCTGCAGGCAATCTAAACTGATAGGAAGCCGACTTCGAGGGGGGTTGATCACGAGCTGCCCACGAATCAGGAACCGTACCTTTCTGTGTACCATTAAGGTACCTTTCTCCTGGAGTAGCAGCGCCTGAGAGAGGATGTAGTGTAGGAAGTTTAGAAGTAGCAGAATCGAACATAAAGTAGCTTTGTCTTGATGGCTCAGTCCGCTGACTCAAACAACCGCGGACATCTAAGGGTCACAGCGGCCCTCTGATAGAGGGGCTGCCGCAGGGGGTATAGCTCAGTGGTAGAGCGCGTGCTTAGCATGCACGAGGTCCTGGGTTCAATCCCCAGTACCTCCAACCTTTTTCCCTCCTTTCTCGCACGTCCTAAGATCTGCTACCTGAAACGTTGTCAAACGGAGTTGTTATGGCTGTGGGAATTCTTTGCTAACCATTTTGGGACACAGGGAGGCAACTGTGCTCAGTCCTAAAGTTATTTGTTGTTAGTTCTGTTATTCATCCAATCTCTCCAAGCGCTCTCGGCAATCACCAGCACGTGGGCCACCGTCAGTAGGCTTGAGAAGCCAGTTGCAGTTTTCTCAACCACCCAGTCAGTTTCCACTTGTACGGAATCTGAACATCAGGAAATGTGGGTCTGTGCAGTCTAAAGGACAAGCCATCTGATTCCAGATCAGAAAATTAAGAACTCAAGTTCTTTTGCGGTTCTTTTATTCTAGCTCCTTCCTAACCTAGGTTGCAGAAGGCTTAGAAGCTTTCACTAAAATATTTTGCTAGATTTCTCTGCCAGTGGCTGACGACTTGATGTGCTGGTGGTCACTTTTTTGGTCAGAGGCCCTCAAACTCTGGAGCTTACATAAAATCCATTTAACTACAAACACACTACCAATGAGGAAAAGATAGCTATCACCTCCGTTGAAATCTGGTGAAGGGAAATGATACTTCTCTGGGTGTTCTAAGTTAGTTTCTGGTCTGAAATGGCAAACATTTTGAACTTTAGGGCCCAAGATCAGTCTAAGGGAAAGCTCATTTCTTTATTTTCCCCAAATAAAGAATAAACTCTTGTTCTCCCAATCCCAATAAATCCTTTTCAATCTCACTCTACTTACGCTCCAGGGACATCCTCCTTCCACACAACTAAACAACCCATACCTCCAGATCAGAGCTCTTTGCAGAGTTTCAGATGCTGGTATCACAGAGCTTAAGCAGAAATCCACAGGAGGATACACCGCAAGAATCTTAACAGTATCTTGTTTAAAAAAATTCTACTCTTATTTTAGTCACCAAGGGGAAAAAAAATCAAGCTGCTACACATCCAGAAAGCAGGAAAGCAGCCCCTTTCTCCACCTACAGAAGTCAGGAAACCTGGAGATCTTCCATAATGCATCCTCTGCTTTTCTTACTCTCCACAAGCTGTGAGTGTCCGCCAGGCGGTCACAAACCATCCGCACATCCAAATTTGAGATCATCGTCTCGACTTGTGAGGGGCTCACCTACATCGCCTCTGCGCCTGTAGTAAGACTGAGAGAGGATGGCTGCATGTGTAGTTACCACTGGTTGTTCAGCGACCCTGGCTTTCTGCGGCCACAATCCAGCTCTTCAGACTTCTTTTGAGCCAAGAGCAGGGATGTGAGGCGTAAAGAAGCGCGTTGCAAATAAATGCCTGGAAGAATTTCTTCAGAAGAAAGTTGGGTTTCAATAGACTTCTTTCTAAGAGTTAGAAATACGTGGTGCAAACAAACGGGAACTTTCTCATCTCATCTTTTGCATTTCAAGCAAAACCTTACCAAAAAAAGACGTTCCACCATCTCGGTTGCGCTCAATTTCAAATCTGCAGGCGTATCCCGCTTCTACTCTCGGCACTGCTTCCACCACATCAACTTGAGGAAATCGGGAAATCCCTGCAGCTCCCTCCGGAGCTACCAGTATTGATTCCTGAACTTCAAACGAGAACTCAACCTCAGTGCGTCACCCGGAGCGCTCAGCCTGTTTATCCAGCGACGGAAAGAGCAGCGACGCGCTCACGAAGCCACGATAGTCTCGGGGCAAAATGAGCGAGATCCTCTTCTGGGACAAGCTTGAGAGAGAAGGAACCCAACTCTTCCCTTACATTTGGAGGAAGCGAAGCAAAGATGTGGAGTTTCGATCCACCTTACCAACCTCCCCACAAATGCGAATCATCTTGAGGATGCTTTTCCTCTATCCTCGTCCTCTCGCTCCCTTTTCTCCTTGTCTTCTTCCATTTCACCCCACCCTGCCTCTTCTCCCTCCCCATCAGCTGGGGATGCTCCTGTCTGCTCCTGAATAAAATTTTCACAGTAGCTCAGCGCACTCCTAGTCCCATTTACGCCCATTTTAATCCCTGTATTGAGATTCACGTGTAATTGATATTTTAATTTCCACATGCTTTCTAATTTCTTTCCTTCCCTACGTTGTCAGCTCAGCCTCTCTCCAGCATTGACTGAGGCTTGTTCTGATGGGGGCGAGATGCACGGCTAGGTCAAACAGTCAGTAGATGAATACTGTTTCCTGCGCGGGGAAGAAAGAATCTGTAAGAGAATCTAGAATATTTTTGGAAGAAATCACCCAAAAACTTAAATCCGTATTTACTCTCGCACCAAATCCTGGCTAAAGGAAAAAAGCCTCGACTCTTTCCGAATAGGAGACTGAGGTTTGAGAACCTGTCCAGACAAACTCAGAGTTTTATTAAAATTCACTTCGCAGCTGGTCCTCAGCTACTGCCATTTCCTCATTCCAGAGAGAATTGTTTCTAAAGTTCTGAAAATCTCTGAGATTGTTTCTACCTTATTGAACAGAGGGAGTTTGATGTCCTGGCACTGTCAAATTGTTATAAAAGTTTCTAATGCTCACAGATGGGTAAAAACCAGTTCTTATACAGGCACCAGTCTGTCGACCACAATTTGAAAAGTGCTAATGAAGAGATAGGATGTACTGGAGGCAAGGACATATCCCAGGAGATCCTTCTTTCTCCTCTTCTTTTCTTGTTATTTTAATTGAGGCTTAATTAATATAAAGTGAAATGCACAAAACAATTATTCACCTTGATGGGTTATTATACATGCATACAGCCATGTAAACAACACCCCCCAACACAAAGATACATCATTTTTCAGCTCCCAGCAGCTTCTTTGTGCCTTATCACAATCAATATCACTCTCTGACCTCTACCACCATAGATCAGTTTTTCTACTATTTTGAAATAATGTAAATAGAATCATACAATATGTACTCATTCGGGTATGGATTCTTTCACTCAGTTTTTAAAAATCAGATACATCCATGCTATTGCTAGTAGCAGTGGTTCTTTTTCATTGTTCTGTAGTATTCCACTGTGTGAATCTTGTACTTCACAATGTATTAATTCATTTTACTGTTGATGTACGTTTGGAGTGCTCTTGTTTTTGGCTGAAATGTCTAATGCTGCCGTGGGCATTCCTGTACAGGTCTTTCAAGGGAAATACTCATGCATTTCTCTTGTGTAGAAATGTGGCTATGGAGTTTTGGGATAATAAGTTATGTATATATTTAGCTTTACTTACTATTTCTAAAGAGTTTCCCAGTGTGGGTGTACCAGTTTGTGGTCTCATTAGCAATGTATGAGCATTCTAGTTTCTCCACATGCTCAGCAGCATCTGTTATTGTCACTTATGTTAAGTTTAGCAATTCTGGTGAAGAGAAGTATTATTTCATTGGTTTTTAATTTGCATTTCCCTGATAGCAAATGATGTTGAGCGCCTTTTAAATTGTTTATTGGCTATTTGGGGTATCCTCTTCTGTGAAGTGCGTGTTAATTTGCTCTGTCTTAATGAAGTTTTAGTCTTTCTCTTAGTATTTTGTAGGAGTTCTCCACATATTCCAGATAAGTGTCTTTTGTAAAATATAAGCATTTAAAAATCTTCTCTTAGACTGCGACTCATCTTCTCTTAAGGAGGAGAGGGCTTGAAAAAAGTTCTAAGAAGAGGGAAGAGAAAAGAAGGAGAGAGAGGGTGATACACAAGAGAAAGTTCTATCCTTAGATCTTTCCTGACTGTTGCAGGAAAAAAATGCCCCCAGGCTGGGTAGGAAACCTTGGAACAGGTAGATAGGGTGAAAGGTCTTAGGAGCAGAAATGGTGTTATTTGGTCTGTGATCCTCTTGCATTTCTCCTAGGGTAGCCATTTAAGCAGATATAGTTTAGAAGTTTAAGAAATAGTGGGATTTGAGACAGTGGTTTTTCTATCTGGCCACTATTGTATCTTTGAAAAGCCCTCAGAAATATGGCTAATATTTCAAAGAGGACCTTCATGACAAATCTGTCGTGTGAGGTGTGACTCAGTGGTGGTGTGTGAAAGGGTTCGAAACAATACACATGTATCTGCTTTTCACAGTCTCCAACTATCTTATGGGATTCTCCTTTTAAAGACACGTTTTGCATGCTCACACAGAAATAAACACATTATCCAATAGATTGCCTTTACAACCTTCACGTTTCTATTCCCCGGGACTCTGCATCCCCCAGGGTGGCAGTGTCGGCAAAAGGAAGATAAAGAGAAGGAAAGGAATAGACAAAAAGAACTGGCTCTTTCAGGATTTCTTCAATCGCAATAACGTGCCCAATAATCCTGTGTTTATTTTAGATTTTTCACTAAAGAGCAAGACAGAAAAAGAAGAACAGAGATAATTTCATTTTGACTTCTTTTAGTTTTCTGGGCAGTGTTCGAGCAGGAGTATAGCAGAAGGCGACCAGGCAGAGAAGAATCTTCCTGTTTTTACCTATTCCTCGCTCCTTTCTTCCCTCCTCTACCAACCCATTCACTGTCTCAAAAAACTGGGTCCTATTTTCAGCGGAGCCGATGTGTTTTTGAGTGAATAAATGGGTGATGTTGAACAAAAGATTAAACAGTGAAGAACACATTGCTCATTGCCCTCCACCCAAGAAAACTTTAATATTTTCAAACAATGGCTAAATGGGGTACCATCGGTCAGCCGAAATAGCTCAGTTGGGAGAGCGTTAGACTGAAGATCTAAAGGTCCCTGGTTCGATCCCGGGTTTCGGCAGTTTTGTCTCACTTCGGAGCAATTGTCACCCCTTTACACAACAGTTGCACCCCAGTCCCGAACGTGGATATGTAACTACAATTTTTACTGCCTTTTGCAAATCCGATCAAGGCGTGTACATATTTATTACCCTCTCTTTTGGTTGCATATTCCTCTGACGTCTTCCGTGAAGTGTTTACTGACATGCGGCATATTTTATTTAAAGTTTTAAAAGCTAGGGAATTATTTTCCAAGGGGATAAGAAATTCCAATACGCTACATGCTGTTGCACTTACGATTCATTTCTGCTTTCGTGTTTTGCCTGTGTGCGATGTTTTTAATCACAAGAATTGTGGAGGGAAAAGAGTAGAAAAAGCACTACTACACTGTGCAAGTGTATATATATGTGGGTATGGGTTTATGAAAAGAAAACTTTCCAATCAGAAAATCTGGGTTTGTATCTTGAGTCTACTCTGTTATTAAACTGCTGGAATAAGGAGCATTGTTGAACATCACTGAACTTTTAAACAATTACAGGAATACTCTGAGTTTTCTTGTTTTCAAGACTTTCCTTCAGCCTTGCACCCCTGTCCAGAATTTGCACATCTTAAGTTATGTCTGTTTTGGTATACAAGAAAGAATGAAAATAAGCATTTCTATAAGAATTATTCTTTTGAACATTCACAAGGGGACCTGAAATACTGAAAAATGAAAGTAAATGGATAGTGAAGTCATCAAAACTCGGGTACATGCACCCCATTTTTTCCCTTTAACTCAACTTCTTTCTTGAAATTCTTTGTTAGGGATAATAGGTATCATTTTGAACTGTTTTCTCCTTTTCAAATTACTGTTTCAGCTTCACAGTGTCTGTTTTCCGCTGACAACTCCTGAACACTGTGTCAGGAGGAAATGATCTGGTACTTCAACATCAGAATTGCATCAATTGCCAATGGAAAATTGGAACAAAATGGGAAGCAACATCAAGGTAGGGACATTGACTGCACAGGAACTTGGAATTATACACTTTTACCATCAGGTCGGAAGCTTGCATTTTATTTCTTTAAGGAATATTTGATCAGACAAATAGCATCATTGAGTGTTTCATTGCCTAATGCAGCAATAACTCCTTTACTTTCTATGGAGGTGGGAGGTCTAGGGTGATTTCCAAAACATAATTAGTCTTCCATTCAATACCTAAAAAATGAGGCCAATGATGTCTATGTAAAAAGGGATATTGGAAAGATCAAAGGAGATCATGCATGTGAATGCATTCTGTCAAGTCCGTGCATGGTAGGAAACTGGAAGACCATGGTCCATATTCCCTGGCTCTGGGATTTTTCCCAGAATAGTACCTAAACAGATAATGTCTTCTGTAGCCAGAGCTGTCCAATAGCAATATAATAAAGCCATAAATGAGTCACTTTTGTAATTTTACATTGTCTAGTAGTCACATTAAAAAATAAAAATAAACAAGTGATGTTAATTTTAAAAATATATTTAAATAACTTGGTATATCCCAAGCATTATTTCAACAAGTGATCAATCTTAAAATTGTTAGGGATGTCTTTTACATTTTAAATACAATATCAAGTCTTTGAGATCTGGTTATTTTTACACTTACAGTACATCTCAATTTTTCAAGTGTTTAATACTCAATATGGCCAGTGGCTACCATTTTGGACAGTGCAGGGATAAACACATACTTTACATGTTTTCAAATTTTCTGAATTCAGTATATATGGCATACAGGTGTTCTTCTACAAATTTAGATGTTTAATTCCTCAGAAGAATTCTGTATTAAATGAATCCATAATCTGAAGATGGCTATAGATATTTAATTTTTTTTAAAAATCCCACTTTGTTCATAGGGCACAGAGAACAAAAAAAAAGATACCTTCTTATTATGAATTCCTGAGAATCTAATAGACATCTAGTTTTCTCCAGGTGCAACACAACATTATGATGAAGCAGCGTTTCTGCACACCTCCTAATATTGGAAAGTATCATAAACCTAATATTTTACAGCATCAGACCATCAAGATAATCCTCCTCTGTATTTACATACACGCACAAGCAGACAACCACACATCCATCAGTTTTGTGTGTTACCCTTTCTAGTCCCTTCTTTAGCAAAACCTATCACCTATTGTTTCCTGCTTTATTCCAAAAATTCCATGAGCCAACTGAAAGAACGTCTGCCAGACAAATCATATTCTTCCGATTTCAGGAGGGATTCAATATTATTTTATGAATATGGGCAAAAGCTAATATATGGGCAAACCAGAATAAGAAAGAGCTAACCACTAGAAATCTGGTGCCAGGAAACTGGTTTTCTTGTAGTCTTTTTATGTAGTGCAAAGGACACAGTCTAAACTATGATAAATCCCAGAGTTCAAGAAATGTCCAGGAGCAAACTTATTTTCCTATGAGTATCACTAATAAGCACACGTTTCAGTCTTCATTCACCCTCCACGTGCTTGCGTCTACTGATTACTCACAAATCCAGGGCTGGAGATGGGAGTAATTGTTTGAGTTCACTGTGTAACATCCTCACAAGTGTGTTTCACATATATCTTGAATTTAACATGAGCAAACTAGCTCATCTTCTCCATCGTCCAATCTTTCTCCCGTTTCCAAAAGAATTTTAAAAACCTCCTCTTTTTCTGCACTTCCTTCTGTTTGGTAATGACATGGCTTCCTTGCTCCCCCCCACCACCAAATAAATAAATGAATGAATGAACGAACCAACGAACAAAGGAACAAACAAACAAGTAAAAATTTTCTTTATTTCTTAAATCTTGTGGTTATTTGCCTTTGGTCTCGCTCCCATAATTCAACACTTCTGTCCAACGCTGAAGCTGTTGTTTCATTCTTGCCTTAAGGAAAAGAGATTTTGGACTATTGGCAGGGTCTCCTAAATTACCTCCGTACCTAGATTAGAAAAAAACCTTTACAATGCAACGCTGACCGCATCGCTCTAGGGTTTTCCTCTGATCGTGACTTTCCTCCATCAAATCCGGTCCTTAATATTCCCATGGAGCAAAGAACAAATGTCATGGAGTGTTTCAAGCAGGAAAAAGCTGAATCTCAATAGCGTTGTGTCTCAGGTTAAGACATCTGGAGGAAATCAAAAGAGCTGAAAACTGGGACTTGTTTGATCCCTTGTCAAGCACAATAGAAGAAGGAGACCCTAACCAGGTTTTAAAGCCACGATGGAAACTTCTTGTGGTTATTGTATGACACATGTTTCCAATCTTTTGTCTTCCATTTCGAGTTCTATATTCTAAAGAGTCAGCATTCCTCTTCGGTTCCTGAGGGTCTCCTGCCCAAAGCAGCTGCTGATATCCCCTAACACTGTACTCTACTACTACGATATTCCGAGATCAAGAACCTCAGAAAGTAAAATTTATCTCCAGGTGAGCATTAGGAGAGAGGCCTTCAGGAGGGGGGTGTAGCTCAGTGGTAGAGCGCATGCTTTGCATGTATGAGGCCCCGGGTTCGATCCCCGGCACCTCCAGGAGCCGCCTGGGTTTTTTTTTTCCTCTTTTTCCTCTGACCAAACACTCCTCAAACCTGTTCCTCAAGGAATACAGCTTTAGCTCTCCCAACTTTTCTATGTTCTATTCCTGCATATATCGAAAGTAAAAATATAACCTAACGGATTGCCTTGAATTCTCAATCATCTCTTGCTGTAGGCCTTGACATCACCTAAGACAACTGCAACAGCAGAAGGAAGACAAAAAGGAGGGGTTTCCAACAGGATTTCTTGAACCTGAACAAAAGTATGCTCATTAACAAGCGGTTCACTTTGGCTCCTATTTTATACTATTATTAAAGAGACAACGATGACGACGACGATGAGGAAGAAGCAGCGCCCTACGTACATTGTCCTTTAGTTATTTTGTTTTCTTGGTCAAAGGACAGAGAGAAAGCATTATATGCCCACTGATTTCTCTGTCAGTATCCCCCAACGACCTGCACAGAGAGCGTCGCCAAAAGTTCGGTCCAATGATGAGATATGGGGCGCTGGGGATCTCGAGTCTTTTTAGACGAGCGAGCGGCAGGACGCTGGACAGCAGAACGAAGACTGTCAGGGAATGAGGCCTTCCAAACACAAAAGAAACAAATTTGCATCAACACATTGCCGATTGATATTCCATAATATCTATTTCCCTATATTTCCTCACTCATCCTGTTTTCCGTTTTGTTTCAAATTTTTAAACAAAACATTGCCTGGAAACCTCAGTTAACATCAAATGAAGGCCCCCATACGAAGAAGTGGGAAAAGACTTTTCTACCACAGTGGAAAAGAGATGCAAAGTAAAAGATGAAAAGATCACAGTGTGCTGGACTCTTCTACCTGTAAAAGACAGCCACTTCCTCTGTCCTTTCTGGTTCAATCTGATCACATCTGCTTTGTATGACCAGGGAACTCCTAGGAATTTCTGATCCACTGATGGCACCTGTAATTAGTGTGCTAGGGCTGCCATAAGAGAATATCACAGTGGCTTAAACAACAGAAATTTGTTTTCTCCCAGTTCTGGAGGCTGGAAGCCCAAGATCAAGGTACCAGCAGAGTTGGTTTCTGGTGAGACCTCTCTTCCTGGCTTGCAGAGAGCCACCTTCTCCCTGCTTGCTGTATTGTCACATGGCTTTTCCTCTGTGCACACTCCTGGTGTCTCTTCCTCTTCTTATAAGGAGGGCCCCACCCTTATGATCTCATTTAACCTTAATTACCTCCTTAAAGGCCCTATCTTCAAATAGTCACACTGGGGGGATAAGGCATCAATATATTGATTTGGGGCCGGGGGACACAATTTAGTCAATAAGAATACCTTTTAAGGAATTCCAATGCTTCATAGTTTCAAAACTGCTGCTATCTGTGTGCTTATTTCCTGTTGAATCAAAGTGTCTTTGGGAGGGAATGAAATTTGTTCCCAGTCTGCCGCTCTAACACTCTGTATCAGGCTGAGTTGTCCTTATTTCCTGATTCTCCTCTCGGAGGAGGGAGACTGCCTGGCTTCAGAAATCTGCTTGGCTGCTGATTGGTCATGTGCCCTAGGACCAAGGATTTGTTTTAGGATGCATTTTTTTTTGAGGGAGATAATGTGGTCATTCCATGTCTTTTTTCTTATCCACTTGTTCTCTCCAGGCACTTAAGTAAACAGTGAGTGGCACTGAACAGGCAGGAGACCATGGTAGGGAGGGGAGAATGAGAGGGCTGTGAGCAGACTTCCAAATTTAAGGTCCAACCCCAGATCAATATTTTAGCCACCTTTGGAGGTCACACAAAAGAGCCCCTAATTTTTCTGTGGATGAACTCAAAATGAGTGTCAGGAGATTTACTCTACCAAAATACCTGTGGCCCCATCAAGCTATTTGGGTCTTTCAAGTAGAAACCCACACTTGGAAGTCTCCAAGCCCTATGACAAAGGCTGCAGTCATTCTCTCACCCTCAGAGTCACCCTCAGAGTTGGGACGCTTTGACCTCAACTGTCTCTCCAGCTCTACCAGTTGAGCCAATTCTCTGGCCTAGGATCAAGTTGTTAAAACCTATAATATGAGTAAATTGTAATTAAAATATCTTCTGAGGTTAAGCCAGGCTTGTGCTGCTGCCAGAGAATTCTTTATTGCCAGCAGACAGACTGTCCTCCTCCTTGGAAGAAATTCTGCATCTACCCAACTTATCCTGCTCTCACATGTGTGCCCTCCTCTCCAAGCCTAAGCCACTGCTTTATTTCCTCTTAACTCTTACAAGTGCCTTCTATATTGTGTGGTAACCTTGGCTTTTCCCAACTTTCATGCTTCCAAGAATCGGATGTGAGCAATACAGGAGCCCACTGCAAAAGTGCAGGTGAAATTCTCTGAAAAGAAACCCGAATTTCAGAGGCTTGCTTATGTGGGAGAAAGTCTAAGATACAAGAGCTCACATAGAGTCTCAAACTCTTGGCTCTAAGATTGAAGTCCTGACACCCTACACACTAAGCTATTTAGAGGCAAAGAACTGCATTTCTGAAATCCATTTCAAGTTGAAAATATTGTTACTGCCTTACCTTTGTTATTTTTCACGTTTCATGTTCCCAGCTCAACGCACTAAAACCCACTCCCTCCTGCCTATACCTGAGGTGCTGAAGCGCAAGGACGCAGGTGGATCCCGTTTTTACCTTGAACGCTTCTCTTATCGCAGCCACGTGGACATTGGAACAAGGCGGCTTCCCTGCCGCTCCCTCGGAAGCCATGGACAACACCTGAATGTACAGAAACAGAAACTCAACCACATGCGTTCTCTCAAGTGACAGAAAGAGCAGAGAGGAGCTCTAAAAGCCGCAACAGTCTTGGGCAAAACGAAGGGGATCTTCCTGCGCAAAAGCACTTTCGTCCACTTGGTTTACCAAGAATGGACCTTCGTGCTTCCCGCGCACCCAGTGGACACGCGACAGAGATGGGCAGCCAGGATGCTCACCGCCTCTCTGCCCATCCAAACCTTATGCCAACCTTAAGCACTCGTTCACTTTCTTCCTCCTCCACTTCTTGGGGCCGCTGCAGCTGCGCACCCCGCCGTGGCTCAGCCTCCCTTTCCTTATCACTTCCTGGCTCACGCTTCCATTCTTTCCTCTTTCGCCACTAATTCTCTCCTCGTATTAACTTTCCCAAGTAGCTCAGCTCACTCGCCTTGGAGTCTCTAAGGCCAAGGACTATCAAATGGGGCTGATTTTCAGAATTAATGGGGGGGTATCTCTTACCCAGTAGGAAATGATTTAGGATTTCCTCCAAAGCTAGTACCTGTGTTGACTGTCGCACCAAATTTTGTCCGGTGGCGGGAAGCGTCTGCCATTTCCTCTGGGACAACGGGATCCCGAAGAAATGACCTGTCAAAAAGCAAGTTCGTTTTGCAGGTCTAGCCCAGCCGCTGAAACACCTCTCTGGTGTTTTCGCTCAGAAGACGATTCCGTGTCTACCAAGAAGCTCAATGGCCGATGCAGCATCCTCCTCTCTGTTCTCTTCCTCCTCTTGGTCCCTATGCATCTCATATGCAGAGTCCCCGAAATGAAACCGATGCCGAATTTCCCGACCACGGCGCTGGTCTAGGCCTTGGTGAGTGTAGTGACAGTCCGTGACCCATTCTTATGGGGTCTTCATTTAACGCCAAGTAAGTCCTCACCTGAACCAAAATTGCAGCGCTCACGCAGCACTTAGGCTTCTGTTTTTGTATTCACCCAAACTGCTTTTGTATGGTCCTGACAGCCTTTGTAGGCACAGGGAAAGGAAGTTGTATGATGAGAGAATTGTTTTCAAAAACCAACTTTTTATTTTGAAATTATTTCAAGCCTATAGGAAAGTTGCAAAAATAGTACAAAGAACTACTATACACACATTATCCAGATTTATCAATTTTAAATATTTTGCCACATTGCCTTCCTCTCTCTCTCCAAACATAAACACACACAAATTGTTATTTTTTCTAACCAATTTCAGAGTAACTTGCGTACTGTTAAAATCAGATGCAAATGGAGACTAGCCTTGAAAATTTCCTGAGCAGACAAAATCAGTTGTCACACGAGCAAAGCAAAATTTAGCTTATTTTGCAAGACAAATGATACTAACTTGACCGGGACCACTTTTTGATTATGCTTCTGAAAATTATAAGCAAAATTTAAACTGTACCCCAAATTGATATGAGGTAACCACTAGCCAATTCCTTATCATTTAAGAAAATTCTGATATTGTAACCAATTACTGTGAAGAGTAAACAGTCTCAGCCTCCTCACCATACAAGCTGCTTTATAACAATATACTGCTGAGCCTCATTCCATGTTTTATTTGAATGATCCCAATTTACAAACTGTCTTTTTGGTGTGTGCACAATAAACTTTTACTAACTGCTACTTTGGTGATGCATTGGTTTTACTTCTGCTATTTCTCAATTGCTCTGTCTTATCTCGTATAGTTCAGTGTGTATTTCTTAGAGAAAGGACATTCTCATAAACCACAGAACAATTTTTGAATTCCAAAATTTTAACATTAATAGGATACTATTATCTAATATACAGTCCATATTCAGATTTCACCAATGATTCAAAAAACGTCCTTCAGAGCAACTTTTCCCCAATCCAGGATCTAGTTAGTGTGAGAATACATATTGCATTTGGTTTTCTTGTTTCTTTAGTGTCTCTTAATCTGGAATGATTTCTCAACCTTTCTTGTCTTTTATGACATTGACAGATTTTGAAGAATTCAAGTCAGTTGTTGAGTAGAATGCCCTTGAATTTGGGTTTATGTGATGTTTCCTAGTGGCTAGATTGAAGTTATGCACTTTTGGCAAAAATATAACAAGTGTGATGTGTGTTCTCAGTGTATCACATAAGGTTTTTTCCTTTATTAGTGGTGGTAACTAAATGCAAAGTTTCCCCTCATTCAGTTGGTTTGTAATCTGTGGGGAAATATTTGAGGTCATACAAATATCTCATTCCTCACTAAAATTTTACCCAGAGTTTTAGAATTAATTGATGATTTTTTCCTAATCAATCTTTACCATAATGGTGGCACAAGGATAATATTTTCAATCTATTCTTTAAATACTTAAAATCTATTCTTCCACATTTATTAGTTGGTATACTACCATTAAAGAGAAACCAAAATAGAGGCCACAGTTTGAATATACCCCTAGCCCAAACGCTCATAGTCACGTAAACAAAGCTTAAACTGTCCTGATTTCTCCAAAATGCTGACCCTGACCTTAAATAAAACTTAAGCTTTCTTTATGTCAGTGTGGCCTTCTACCTCCCAGCCAATCAGCTATAAATAAGTTTTGCAGTGATACTACCCTGAAAAGAAAGTAAATTTCTAGAAACCAATGACAATAGAAAAAATATACTTCCTCATTCACGCTTATAAACTGAGCTGCCATTGCTGAGAGCCAAGCTTCTACCACTTTTGGTTTTGAAGTCTTCTTGTTTGCAAACAGTTTGTTTCTTGCTCAGTCATACCAAGTAAAGATCTTTTTCTTTTGACACTACTGTAAATTAAAGTGTTCCCTCTTATGTTTATTTACTTACTTGTGATTGATACGAAATCAAAGAATCTTATTTTATTCAGTGGGATAAATTCTTTTTTCATTATTAATTTAAGTACTCAATATGTCCCAGATTTTGCTAGGGAGAGCCCTTTTAGGCTGGGCTCGTGTATTCTTTTAAGACATGACCACATCTTCTTTTTGATCATTTACTCACTTTCTGGCACAAAAAGATATTCCAAACTCACCTTTACTTTCTCTAGCTCAGCCCTGGAACCAATGGTAACTCCAAAAAGCTCTAACTTCTTTTAATGAAAATTGGTACTGAGAAATCAAGATAGAGGACTAACTTTGCTCATTGTAACTGGGATGTTACTGCTTCTAGGAAAAAATGGCAAAAATAACAATTTCATATTCTTTAATCATGAATTTATACTGATACTTCTAATTAATATGTTTCAGAGTAGATGAGGTCAACTCCTTGCTGCTCTGTTGCTGTCATCCACATGGTGGGTATAAAATGTAAAAAAAGAAAAATCATTCTAACACATCATTTTAATTATGATGAAAATCTAGTGAAGTCAAACGATTTAAATGATAATTCTTTGGCTAAAGTGGTAAGAAGCTGACAGAGTGAATCTCCACATCCACCAAAAACAATCAAAATCAGAATCTGGTAGTTGGTTACCCAGCTCGGGTCTGCCTGGAACTGAAAGAGTTTTAAAGGATAATTAAATAGCAAGACTTGGAGACTGGCGCAGTGGAGTCTGTCCTCTTAGTCAATTCTCTCAGATTTTCATGGAAAGCGGTAATACCAGGAACAAATAATGGCCATGTTTTTCCCTTGCCCTAAGTTTTGTACTTCTTCTTTCTTTCTTTTGTCTCAGTGCTGTTGTTCCTTGGGTAATTTTAGGTAAAGGGGAGGTCGTCTTTACCAAAGAAATGAGCTGCTTCCTTGTTTTCTTACCTTTTCCTTCTCTAGTCCTAAAAGGTTGGGAATGGATGCTCACAGTCAAATTTGAGCTGAGGAGCTTATAGCAACTCTCAGGCTGATGCACATTTACCTCGAAGATGTGCTGCTCTCTCCTTTTTCTTATTTATTGAACATAGATTCCAAACCAATGGAAGCAATTGGAGCACCTAGGAACTTCTTTGTTCATTTGTCTTGAACTCACTCTCTGACTGCTTCTAAGTCTCCCTCTACAATAATTACTACCAGGAGAGAGTAAGGGTCGCCAGTAGCTCTGATAAAAGCGCAGTCTCTTAGTTTCAGAGTTCTTCTCCTGTTGTGCAACCCAGTGCATGTGAAGGTATAGATAGCCATCTTATATTGCTCTGTGGGAACTGGGCATGAGAAACCAACACAAATATTTCTCTGGCTGCTGCTTTTTTCTATGAGTAAAGTGCTATCCGTGGGTCTCGTATTCTCCTGTTATTATATGAAATTGTAGTAGGCAAACTTGCTAGCTTTCAAGTAGGAAAGCTTTCTGACTTAATTGGGAAACAGAGAAATTCCTAAAACAGAAGTGAACCATCCTTTCCAAATGCACAAATTAGACCAGCAATGACTATGTAAAATGGTGTGTTGCAAAGATCAAATGAAACATGTAGATCAATACATTTGGAAAACTCCAGAGCATAACATAAAAGCTAATTACTGACAAGCCACGACCTGAACATTCTGACTCTGAGAATTCTTTCAAAACAACACTTAACCAGATATTATCTTTCTCAGATTCTAGAAGGGTTAAATATACAATTGAAACATCTGCAGGTTTTCGGAGTTAAGTATAATAGGACATGAGTGTGTTCTGTATCTTGAGTATAATGTTCAAATCCTTAAAATATTCTGTATCAAAAAACTATCCAATACCTTCTACGCAAATGGATTTCCAATAGTGCTATAAGTATACAGACTGGCTATTGTCTCACATATTTAATAAATGATTTCTGTGATGTTCATGAGCTAAGCAGGAGGAAAAAACCCAAGTCCTTAATATGAATATCCATGAAGCCAACAGATATCCAGATTCTTCCAGGTGTAATACAGAGAAATGTCACCCAGTGACTCTGGAAACTTTCCTCATTGTGTTTTTATATGATCAAAGAGCTAAGTACATTTTTCCTCCTCCCATCAGCATTTTTACACACATTCACACACATGCCCATACATCAGAACTTGAAGATATTTGTGTTTGTTACTTTTCTAGTCTCTTCTTCAGTGAAGCCCATCTCTTCTTTCTTATCCTCCTATTCTATCAGTCGTATAAGCCAACCGAGAGAAATTCTCCCAGACTAATCAGTTTCTATCATTTTCAAAATAGACTCAGAGGCGTTTTTACAAATATAGATAAGAGCTCACAGTAGGGCAAATTAGGATGAGAAAGGACAAACAGCCACTAGAAATGTGGTACCATGAAATGAAACTTCTCTTGGTCTTCTTCAGAAGTTCTAAGGAGCAAAAGATTAAGCAATATAAACATAAGGGCTCAAGAACAGTCTATGAGCTCATTTCTTTATTTTCCACAAGTATCATTAGTGAGTTAATCCTAAACTTGAAAGGACACTTGAATTCCTCACTCCTTCCACTTCCTATAAGCATATGCCTACTGATCACTGATTAATCCCAGTCTCCAGGCCAACACAGTCCACTGGGTTGCGTTGTGTCAGTGTTTACCAGATATGTGCAGGGGGTTCCACAAATAGCTTGAATTCAACACATTCAAAACCAAACTTATCTTCTGTTCTCCTTCCCACCCCAAAAAGTATTCCAATTTCTTTAACTTTCCATATTAATTTTAAAATAATCTTGTCTATAGCTACAAAAAAATCTTGCTAAGACTTTGATAGGAATTTCATTAAATCTGTGTATCAATTTGGGGATAATTGGCATCATTACCATGTTGAATCTTGTAAACCATGAATACAATATGTCTCTCCATTTATTTAGGTTTCTTTGACTTTCTCCACTATCGTTGTGTAGTCCTCAACATACAAGTCCCATACATATTTTGTTAGATTTACCTCTAAGTATTTCTTTTTTTGTCAGAGATTACATATGGTATTGTATTTTTTTTCCTTTTAAATATAGAAATAATACTTTCGGGACAGGTATTGTATTTCTAAGTTCATTGTCTGAATATTCATTGCCATTACGTAGAAATACAATTTATTTTCGTACAGTTTTCTTTTAACCTGTGACCTTGTCTAATTAAATTTTTAATTCTAAGAAGGATTTTTCTCCCATAGGTTCCTTAGGTTTTCTACGTAGATGATTATGTAATTTGCAGATAGGGCAGTTTTATTTTTTCTTTTCCTATCTGTATGATTTTTAATTTCCTTTTCATGCCTTAGTGCACTGGCTAGAACTTCCAGTACCATGTTGAATAAGAGTAATGAGAGTGGGGGCCGGCAGCTCCTGGCGCAGCAGTTGGGTGCACACGTTCGACTTCAGCAGCCAGAGTTCCCCGGTTTGGATCCCAGGTGCGGACATGGCACCGTTTGGCAAGCCATGCTGTGGTAGGCGTCCCACATATAGAGTGGAGGAGGATGGGCAAAGATGTTAGCTCAGGGCCAGTCTTCCTCAGGAAAAAGAGGAGGATTGGCAACATATGTTAGCTCAGGGCTAACCTTCCTCAAAATAAATAAATAAATAAATAGTAATGAGAGTGGACAACCTAGCATTTTTCCCTCTTTTAGGGAGAAATTATTCTGCCTTTCACCTTTAATGATAATGTTATCTGTAGGTTTTCTTTTTCTTTTGTATATGTCCTTAAACAAATTGAAGAAGTTCCTCTCTGTTCTTATTTTTTGAGAGTTTTTATCAAGAATGAGTGCAGAATTTTGTGAAATGCCTTTTCTACTTCAGTTGATAGGATCATGTGATTTTTTTCTTTAACTTGTTAATATGATGGATTACACTGATTAATTTAAAATATTTACCTAGCCTTGAACCCCTGGAATAAACCCCTCTTGGTCCTGGTGTATACACTGATGACAAATACATATTTATACATTGATGATTTCTGTTTGCTAATATATTGTTAAGAATTTCACATATATATTCACTTTTTTGTACTATCTTTGCCTGGTTTTGGTATCAGAATAATACTGGTTTCATAAAGTGAATTGGGAAGTGTTTCTTATGCTTCTATTTTCTGGAAGAGATTGTGTAGTGTTTGTGTTAACTTATTAAACATGTGTTAGAATTCTCCAGTGAAACCTTCTTGGACATGGAAATTCTATTTTTGAGGAATTTTTAAATTATAAGTTGAATTTTCTTAATAGTTACAGAGCTATATAATATATATGTTCCATATTGAATAAGTTGTGGTAATTTGTGTTTTTCAAAGAATTAGTCCATTTCATCTAAGTTGTCATATTTATATGTGCAGGGTTGTTTATGGTATTTCCTTATTATCTTTTTGATGTTTGCACAGTGTATGGCGATACCCTCTTTTCATTCCTGATATTGGTAATTTGTGTTTTCTCTCTCTTTTTCTTTATCAGTCTTGCTACAGGTTTTATTTTATTGATCTTTTTAAATAACTAGCTTTTTGCTTCACTGATTTCTTTTGTTTTCAGTTCCATTGATTTCTGCTCTTATTTTTATTAGTTTCTTCCTTTTGCTTGCCTGGGTTTCTTTTGCTCTTTTTTCCCTAGATTCTCCAACTGAGAATTTAGATGATTGATTTGAGAGTTTTTCTTTTCCTGTATGCATTGAGCCCTATAAATTTCCTTCTCAGTGATGTTTTAGTGCGTATCAGAACTTTTTCATGCTGTTCTGGTGTATCAGAAATTTTGATACGTTGCATTTTCATTTTTATTCAAGTCTACTTATTTTTAAATTTCCACTGACACTTCCTTTTTGTCCCACGGATTATTTAGAACCGTGCTGTTTAGTTTCCAAGTGTTTGAATATTTTCCTGTTATTGTTCTGTGACTGATTTTTAGTTTGATTCCATTGTGGTCAAAGAACACACTGTATGAATCAATTCTTTCAAATTTATTGAGGTTCGTTTTTTGGTCCAGGATATGTTCTGTCTTGGTATATGTTCTGGTGGATTTGAAAAGAACGTGTATTCTGCTTTTGTTGGGCGAACTGTTCTAAGTTGATTGGATTATGTTGGCTGATGGTATTCTTGAGTTTTTCTATATCCTTGATCATTTTCCACTTAGTTGTTCTATCAACTGTTCTGAGAGAGGTATTGAGGTCTCCAACTACAATTGCGGATTTGCCTTTTTTTCTTTCAGTTTTTTTTCTTCATATATTTTGCAGCTCTATCATTTGTTGCATACATATTTTGGATTGCTATGACTTCTTGTGGATGGACACTTATTGTACGATGTCCCTCTCTGTCTCAGTTAAATTTCTTTGTTCTGAAGTTTACTTTATCCACTATTAATATAGCTACTCGTGCTTTCATTTGATTAATATTTGCATCATGTATCTTTTTCCCATTCTTTTAATTTTAACTTGTCTACATGTTATATTTGAAGTGAATTTTTTGTAGACAGCATCTGGTTAGGTCATGTTTTCTAATCCACCATACTGATATCTTTTAATTGGTACACTTATACTATTTACATTTAATGTAATTGTTGGTATGTCAAGATTTAACTTTGGCTCTTTATTTTTGTTTTCTGTTTCTTCTCTGCTGTTTTCATTTTCTGTTCTCTTTCTCTTGTTTTTTATGTACTATTTGTACATTTTTTAGAATTCTCTGTTCAATTATCTATAGCATTTTTGACTGTATCTCTTTGTATAGATTTTTTAGCAGTTGGTCTGGGAATTATGTTATATATATTTAACTTATCACAGTGTACTAGTGTCACCATTTTCCCAGGTCAAGTGAAGTGTAGCAACCTTACTTTCATTTTTGTCACTTACTCTTCCTCATTTGTAATATAATTGCCTTAACTGTTTCTTTTGCATACGTTTAGAACCACATCAGATAGTCTTATACTTTTTGCTTCAACTGTCAAATATAATACAGAAAGTTCAAGAGACGGAAAATTTATTGTATTTATCATATTTTTTGCTCACCATGTTCTTTCTTCCTTCCTGATGTCCAAGATCCCTTCTTTTATAATTTCCTTTCTGTATGGAGAACTTACTTTAGCCATTCTTTCAGGATAGTTCTGCTGGCAGCAAATTATCTTAGTTTTTCTTCATCTGAGAATATCTTGATTTCCCTTTCATTCCTGAAGGATATTTTCTCTGGATATAGTATTCTGGATTGACAATTCTTTCCTTTCAGCACTTGAAAAATGTTATGCCACTCTTTCTTACCACTATGGTTTCTGATGAGACAGCCACTATCATTTGAATTGTTTTACCATAATACAGGTAAAGTGTCATATATCTCTGGTTTCAAGATCTTTTTTTCTTTGTTTTTAGAATTCAGAAGTTTTGGTTGTTCCTCCCCCCCCCCCCCACCCCAATTAAAGAAAGAGACTCTTCTCTAAAAACCGCGTAAAAATTGAAGTCTCTAGGTCAGCAATCTCTACAGAGTTCCAGACATTGGTATTCCAGTGTTTGGAAAACAACGTCACAAAACTGTCCCTTAGGATTGGTAAATTTATTATGTCATCATTTCACCCCTGTAAAGCAAAGAGTAAACAAAGTTTCAATCAATGTACAGGCACAACTGTCCTATCTCAAACTCTTCATGTGCTTATTCAGAGGATATTATCCAGAATTAAAACAGGAAGGGCAAGCGCCTGAACAGGGGCTTGAACCCTGGACCCTCAGATTAAAAGTCTGATGCTCTACCAACTGAGCTATCCAGGCTCCTAGTACCCTGCTGTTCATGAGTATCTAATCTAGGTTTGCACATTTGCCCAATTCATTTGATGTTTCAAGGTTTAGATCTCAATTCATATCCCTTGAATTCTCATTGTGAAGAAGATTTTGTTTGAGAGAGATGCTATAATTGCCAGGAACTTTTTCCTTCCTTCTCTCTTCTTCGTTTCTCTCCTCTAGGTTTTCAGAACTAGAGATGCCGTGTCCCCTAGACAAAGCACTGCTGGATTTCAGACCAAATTGCTAGACACATGGGGTTTCATATCTTGCCAGGTACCGGCACCTAAGTTTCTCAAGGTAACGATCACACTACTTCTGTTTGTATCCCTCTGCATTGTCTGGTACATCTTTCTTGGAGCCTTTGTAGGCAGAGGGGAAAAAAGTTGAAAGAGGAAGAATTTGAAGACACAAGAGAATGTTCCATAATGGGCCGCTTTCTACTGGTGGATGGAACTGCCCACAAGCATTTCCTTGGTAAATGGGATCTTGGAGCTGACTGGCAGGAGGGACGGTACCACAAGGAATAGTGTCTTTTGGTCTAGTATTCAGTGCTGCTTCTCCTGGGGTAGTCGCAGTCTCTAAATGTTTTAGAAATAGTAGTGCTAAACACATCAAGCCTTGTTCTGCCAACTTTTCATTCTACAAATACCTGCAGACAAAGGTGATAATTAATCACGGATGTTTTCTTAATATTTAAGTGTCCAAGGGGGTATACCTGAGTGGAAGAGAAAGTATTCACCATGTAGAAGGGCCTGGGTTTAATTTTCTGCACCTACACACTTTCCTTCAAGCTTTCTTCCATGATTTCCTCCATGTCTAAGCCACTCCTCTTTCCTTTACTACTCTTCTTTCTTTCCTCCTCCTCTGTCTCCTTCCAAATTCACCTTCTCTTCCTTCTTCTCTTCCCTCTTTGTGTCTTTACTCACTGTTTTGCTGCTCACATCCAGAGGAAAAGTGTTTTAAAGACTCAACTGTTTTGATTCCATGGGCCTTGATACAACTCAACGTGATTATGCCACCACAAGGAATATTAGATTGAGTGAGACAACAAAGATATAGTTTACTCAAAACCTCTCCAATCAGAGGCGATAAATATGCCAACTCCAGCACATGTTCCTTTGATTACATTTACAGCACTATTAAGGAGCTGGAAAGAAAAATGGCAAAAGGAAACAACAGAAATGATGACCACAGATAATTTTGTGTCTCTATTTTCTCAGCTGTGCCTGTATCAATGAGCACGCAGGCAGCAGGTTGAGTAGAAAATCTGCATAAACTGATTTTTCTGTATTCGTGCTTTCCATTGTAGCCCCATCCACACACACACACACACAATAAGTTGGGTCAATAATCAGACTATGAGACCTGCAGATGTCAGTTCTTTTTGCCTAAGTAAGTGAATTATTTGTTACACAATGGAATCACATCTCACAGGAAATGCCATGCTTCCCAAATTCCAAAGATGAAAAAATTATTAGGTTTATGGATTATGGGTTTTTGTACTGTGGTTGAAATGACAAAATTGGGAGATTCTTAGTCTGAAGGTCTAAAGCATTCCTCAACTTGATCCAGGGTTTGGCAGATCATCTGAATTAGTAAAAACAAACAACAAAAAAACCCAAACACCTTTTTTCAAAGCTCAGTTACAGAAGGCTTCTAACTTTGGATGTCCTCCTCCACCTATTTCCTAAAAGTGAAATATCTACACAGATTGATGTAGTGAGCATAAGAATTCCATGCTTTCAAATTTTCCTTAGATTCTCCATAGAGTACTTTTGCTCACAATATTTAAAAATCTTAAGAAAATCCTGCTTTGAGCACATCAGATAAAAATCCCAGAGAAGCCACCGGAGAAAGAAGTACTGAACAGCTTTGGAGGGAAATGGTATAATCCATATAAACAAAACTATATTTGCTTTCCCAAAGCTATTTATTAGCTATTTAGTATCCTTCTTCACATTTCTGTGGCAATCTTTCCTGTAGTGCCATACCATACTCTGGGAGAAAGAAATTTGGATGGTTTTGCTCAGTCTGCCAGCCTTACTCCGCTGCCTATGTCTGCTGGTGATCTTTTTCCTCCTCGAGACTGAACCAAAAATATCAGTTTTTAAAATTTGGTGGTATTTTGAGGTTTTCATCAGCTGTTCTTTAGGCACAAAATCTACAAGTTGAAAGACAACTGAGAACAATCTCAAAACACATCAATGGGCCTGAGAGTCCGTCGGAACTTCTGTGCTTGCTGGGCATCCTGTCAACGGATATGGAATTCCATTCTTCAGCTTCTACTGGAGCCTATAGCCTCTTCACACAGGGGTACAACAAGCGAACATTATCTCATCTAATGCTTCTCATTGAACCCATTTTGAGAAAGAAAGGGATTTAACTAAATTAATTTCATAAGAAACAGCAGAAGGCAATTCCTTGGTCTAACCAGACCCATTTAGGTCCAGGCCCTAGCACTTAGCCTCCGCTGCTCTCAAAAACGGATAATTATCATGCGGAACTAGTGTACATTAGGACACGTTACCCATTATAAGACCTAAAATAGTTCTTCAGTTTTGACCTAGGTCTGTACAGGGGATCCAGCAACAAATGGAGAAGTTTGGAGGTGAGGGAAAGACTAATCTCTCTGTGGGGGAAAGACAGTGCTGGGCACAAGAAAAGACAAGTATTATTTGTTTCTTCCAAATAACTCGACACTTCCAGGAAAATCAGGATGACGCGAAAACGGAGAGAATCCGCGACTGCTTTACTTTAGGAATTTGTAGATTTCTCATCTTTCCTAGCCTACCAATGTGCGTGGCATAGTTGGGAGGAATGGTCACACGAAACCGCCCTGGATTGTTTTGTGGATCAATCAATCAGGCAGCTTAGAGCAGACGACCTTGAGGCAAAATACTTGGGCAGTTATACTTTCAATGAGACAACACTCCTCCAAGCTGTTTTGGCCCTTCGCTTCCCACCTGAAGTAGTTTGGAAGTCACCAAACTGCACCTCAGACATCGAGACCAAGGAGGTTTAAGACCCATTACCCCGCCCTGCCACAATATAAGGTGATTCATCTAATTGTCGGGTGGAGGATCAGGTTCTTAAAACCTACGATATGAATGAATTATAACAAAATATTTTCATGGCTTTAGAGCAGGCTTTTCCGACAAGGCGACTCTTTTTTGAGCTTACAGACCTTTCTTCCTGGAGGAAGCGCCATCGTATCTCCGAGACGAAAAAGGTCAGAACATCAACTTAGATGCTCTCTTTCCTTATGCTGTCACCACCTGGTCGTTGCAGACTTTAGTTCTTGGCTCATATTCCTCCACCCAAACTTGCGTTATCATTATTAGTGACAGATAAGAGATCCTTCGAAGAATTATCTCATTTCTGATCATCTCACAGCTTATTAATTCTAAGTAGTTGTCAGGGATTTCAGATGGAGCTTTACCCTTTCGGGGGGAGAAAATCTTCATTCAATTTCAAAGCTGAAAAATTGGAAACAGATGTGTACTACGTTTCAGCTTTCGGGTTTGGACACACCCCTCCACCAACCGGCCGCGTGGCCTAATGGATAAGGCGTCTGATTCCGGATCAGAAGATTGAGGGTTCGAGTCCCTTCGTGGTCGTTTGTTTCTTGTTGGACAAGCAACGAGCTCTTTCATTTGGCTTCTAATGGCCAACTCTTGAGAAGGAAATCTGAAATGAGTCAGAAGCCTTAAAAAAGCACACCTGTATACCAACTAGTTACTAATAGCTTGCTGTTTTGTCACTGGCATCTAATCACTAAACAATTGTAGTAGAGTACTAATGCATAAATAGTTGTTATTACACTATAGTGACTCTGGGTTTTCTGGCTTACATTCCTGTACGATGGGTAAATAGTGGCCAAGAAAAGGATGCAAGGAGTAGAAAAGTCTTCTGTAAATGTTTCTCTAGAGGAAGCTTGGTTTCAAAGACCTTCTATCTAAGAGTTAGGAATCCATGTTTGAAGGAGTGGGGAAGATACTAAACCCTGAGCAGATACTTGAAATCTGGGCCCTCATAGTGAGAGTCTGATGCTTCTCAACTGAAATAATCCCAGTTCAGGGATCCAAATTTTCCAAAGAATTTACTCAAAGCTAATAAGTTGGTTATTCTCTAAACTTTCTATTCTTTGCCTTCATTATAAACCCAGGGCCCCAATATTTGAGAGGCTCGGGCCAAAGCTGGTGGCCAGATCCTCCTTCTACATTCAGCATAGCTTCCTACTTAAAGAATCTGAATGAACCTACAAAGTAAAGACGTTGAATCAGTAATCAAAAACCTCCCAACAAAGAGAAGTCCAGGATCACGTGCAAATTCAGCTAAGTTGCAGGATATGTGATCAACAAACAAAAATAAGTTGTTTCTCTATGCACTAGCAATGACCAATCTGAAAAGAGAATTAAGAAAACAACCCCATTTACAATAGCATCTAAAAGGATAAACTACCTAGGAAAAACTGAACCAAGGGGTGAAAGACTTGTATGCTGAAAACTACAAAACAGTGCTGCAAGAAATTAAAGAAGACACAAGTAAATAGAAATATATCCCATGTTCATAGATTGGGAAACTTAATATGTTAAAATGGTAATACTATCCAATGTAATCTACAGACCCAATGTAATCCCTATCAAATTTCTAGTGGTTTTTTTTTTTTTGCAGAAGTAGACAAGCCAATTCCCAAATTCATATAAAATTTCAAGAGTCCTCAAATAGCCAAAACAATCTTGAAAAAGAAAAATAAAATTGGAGGACTCAACTTTTTTTATTTCAAAACTTATTAAAAAGCTACAGTAATGAAGACTCTGTAGTACTGGGATAAGGGCAAACATATTAATCAATGGAATAGAACTTAGAGCTCAGAAATAAACCCTTACATTTACGGCCAATTGATTTTGACAAGAGTATCAAGACCATTTAGTCAGGGAAAGATTATTCTCTTTAATAAATGATGCTGGAACCACTGTATATTCACATGTGAAAGAATGAAACTGGACCTCTATCCCACATCTTATACAAAATTAATCCAAAATGGATAAATGGCCTTAAGGCAATAGCTAAAACTATAAAACTCTTAGAATATAACATGGGGTAAATGTTTATGATCTTCGATTTGGGAATGAATTCTTAGATAAGACACCAAATGTATGAGCAATAAAAGAGAATAGATAAATTGAATTTAATCAAAATTAAAAACTTTTGTGCATCAATGGACAACTTAAGAAAGTGAAAGACAACCTACAGAAGGGGAGAAGATATTTGCAAACTATTTATCTGATAGACGCCTAATATCCAGAATATATAAAGAACTCTTACAAACTAACAACAACAGCAAACCCAAAAAAATAAATTTTTTAAATGAGCAAAGGACTTTAATAGACAAATGGCCAGGAAGCACATCATTAATCATTATGGAAATGTAGATTAAAACCACAATGAGATAGTACTTCATGCCTATTAGGATGGTTATTACCAAAAAAAAAAAAGAAAAAAGAACAGAAAATAACAAGTGTTGGTGAGGATGTGGAAAAATTGGAATCCTTGTACACTGCTGGTGAGATTGTAAGATGATTCAGCCACTGTGGAAAAGTCTGATGGCTCCTCAGAAGGCTAAACACAGAATTACCATATGATTCAGCAATTCATTCCCAGGTATATACCCCAAAGAACTAAAAACAAGTACTGAAACAAACTCTTGTACGCAATGTTCATAGCAGCACTATTCACAATAGCCAAAAGATAGAAACACCCAAATGTCCAACAATGGATGAATGGCCAAAAAAATTGTGGTGTATACATACAAGAAAATATTATTCTGCCATAAAAAGGAATGGAGTATGGATACATGCCACAATATGGATAAACTTTGAAAACATTATGCTAAATGAAAGAAGCCACCCACAAAAGGTCATCATATTAGTTTTCTAGGGCTGCTGTAACAAAGTTCAAATGACTGGGTCACTTAAACATCAGAAATTTATTGTCTCACAGTTCTGGAGGCTAGAAGTCCAAAGTCAAGGTGTTAGCAGTGTAGATTCCTTCTGAAGCCTGTGAGGGAGGGAATGACCTTTCTCTTTGGCTCATAGATGACCATCTTTAGGTTCATATGGCATTTTCCCTGTATGTGCATCTCTCTGTTGAAATTTCCCCTTTATAGAAGGACAACAGTCATATTAGATTAGGACCAACCCTAAAGATCTCATCTTAACTAGTTACAACTGCAACAACCCTATTTCCAAATAAGGTCACATTCTAAGGTCTTGTGGATTAGGACTTCAGCGCATAAATTTGGGGGAAACACAATTCAATCCATAATGATCACATAGTTTATATTTATACTAAATATCTAGGATGCATAAGTCCATAGAAACAGAAGGCAGATTGGTGGTTGCCAGGGGCATTGGGTGGAGAGAGGATTAGGGAGTAACTATTTAAAGGGTATTGCTTTTTTTAGAGTGATGGAAATGTTTTACAGCTAGATAGTGGTGACAGTTGCGCAATGTTGTGAATGTCCTAAATGGTACTGAATTGTTCACTTTAAAATGGTTAATATTATGGTATGTGAATTTCACCTTATAAATAATTAAAAAAAGAATCTAAGGGAATGAGAATCCAAGAGAGGAACAACTTACTTTTTCAGGAAATAATGAGGGTGCAATCTTTGTCTTAGGTTGTGCCTTGGAGGAATTTAGACACTAGCATGGCAAACGCATTTCCTGATACAGTGAAGGAAGTATCTGTTGTATGGTGGACTCCTCGGCTTGGTTGGTTAAGCTGTCTGACTGTTAAACAGATAGACATTAGTCTCAATGGGGCTTGCTTTTGTCTTAGGATATCATCTGTCTCCTCTGCTGCTTTTTGGAAAAAAAAAAAAAAAAAAAGGAAAAGACACATCAAATAGAGAGGGCTTCTATTTGCTTACCTGAACATCTAAAGTTTCCCTCCCTTTCTCAAAATTTGACTGGAACAGATTTTTCTACTCCCCGCTCCCTTGAATCTAAGAGTTGGTACCCAAAGACTTTGGAAACAAAATCAAACTGATTTTAATTTATCCATCCAGTGCAAGACTATGTGTAGAAAGCAGAGTTCAGTGTAGTGTTTATATTACATGGCAATTGCTTACTCACTTCTTGTTTATACTTGCAGTGTTTCTTTTCAGAAATACATATACAACCAATCTTTGTACTTACTACCCCCATTTCCCTCGGGTGCATCTTCTGGATGGTGTTTTACCAGAGGGATCTAGAGGTTGGAATTTTAAAATAGCACTCAGAGGTTTTGCAATTGCACTTCAGCCAGATATGTGTGTGTGGCGGTGGGGGGGGGGCGGGGAGGTTTGATCACAAGATTTGTGGAAACATCCTGTGAGGGACAACTCAATATCGACCAAAATAGCAGGTCATCTTACCAAAACCTTGAGATTGAACCAGGGATCCAGTCAGTCTTACGTTATCCCATTTGAACTATTTTGGGCCACTCAGAGGGGTTAATATTTCAATTGCTTCTTCAATCATTCAAATGATTTTTAATTTTCACTTTTGGAAACTTTTATGTTCCTTAAGCATTACCATTTTCCATTATTCAATCAGTCATTCATTCACCACTCACCCTGAAAGATTTGGGATCCAACTTTTGGTGATTCTGGATGGATGGGGTGGGGGAGAGAGCCAGAAGAAAACAGAGAGGTAAGGAAGTTCAGTGGGCAGCATCTCCGTTCCTCCACCTACTGTCTATTTCATGACTCAAAAAATTAAGAGACTCAACAAAAATGTTTGTCAAGTTCTTTATTTTTCCTCTTCATCTTTTTTTCCTGTTCTGCTCTTCAATGTTACCGAAAAATAGAACCCAAGGTGAACTTCCCTTTGATGCTGTGGTAGGCCTCTTTTTCTTGGTGATGATTTAGGGTGAACTGGTTCCCCCCCCTTTTTCCCTCTCCTATCTTGTCTTCCTTTTGCCAAAACAGCCACCCCGTGTGTTACCAAGGTCTACGGAGCAGAAATGGGACAGCCGTAAAGGCAATGCATTGGATCATTGGTTTTGTCATGTGAGCAGGGAAATCATGAGAAAATAAACGAAAGAGTGCAAGAAAGGTTTGGTTACAGAGTAAAGGAGACAAATAGAGATACAGGGAATTGTACTCAAGACTTTGTATGTGGAAGGCACCTTTTCAACATTAAAGTACAACCAATAAAAATCAGCTTGCCCTAGATATTCTTATAAAATATCACTGCCATGTGTTTTTAAAGATTTTATTGTTCCTTTTTTTCCCAAAGGCCCCTGGTACATAGTTGTGTATTTTTAGTTGTGGGCCCTTCTAGTTGTGGCATGTGGGATGCTGCCTCAGCATGGCTTTATGAGCAGTTCCATGTCCACGCCCAGGATTCAAACTAGCAAAACCCTGGGCCACCAAAGCAGAGTGCATGACCTCAACCACTCGGCCACAGGGCTGGCCCATCAGTGCCCTTTTTGAATTGTTTTGAGAAACCTAAAAGTTGGCAAGACAGAATCCACCGAGGTAAGTTCCATTAACTTTGAAATCATTAAAATAGATCCTCTCTAGCATTTCTGGTTCAAGAAACTTCCTACTCCAATCTGAAATTTGTACACAGTTGCTGAAACATATTTAAATTAATAGCATTTTACCAATTATATGTAAAATTAATTATATACATATATTATTTAACCTAGGTAGGTAAAGTTTCTCTTTTTTGACTTGTGGAATTTATAACAGAAAGCATCACAAATGATTATGAACTAATTAAGGAGGCGAAACACACCAAATATAGCTAATTACTTTTGGTATGTTTCTTTCTATAAAGTGTTGGAAAATATTTGGTGCAATCCAGCAGTTTCTTGGAGGCCTCAAAGACAATTTTTTAAAAAGTTCTCTCTTAACATCAACAGTGGTAAGTCATGCTCATGGTACGTACCCTTCGTATGTGATGAAAATGGTACTTTACATCTGTGGTCTTCCTTGCCAAGACACATAGCCCCAGCCTGATCATGACAAAGACAGCAGACAAATTCCATTCGAAGGGCATCCTACAATATACCTGACCACTATTCCTCTAACCTATCATGGTCATTGTGATGGTTAATTTTATGTGTCAATTTGACTGAACTAAGGGATGCCCACATAACTGGTAAAACACTATGTCTCGGTGTCTTTCTGAGAGTGTTTCTGGAAGGGATCAGCATTTGATTCAGTAGACTGAGTAAAGGGATCCACCTTCACCAGTGTGGGTGGGCATCAAGCAATCCCTTGAGGGACCAAAAAGGATAAAAAGGCAAAAGAAAGAGGAAATCCTTTTCTCTTCTTGAGCTGGGAAATCCATCTTCTCTTGCCCTAGGACATCTTGGAGCTCCTGGTTATGGAACCTTCCAACTGGGACTGAATTATACTACTAGCTTTCTTTCCTCTCCAGCTTGCAGATGGCAGATTGTGGGACCACTCAGCCTCCACAACCAATGAGTCGATTCCTATAATAAATCTCTTATATATATATATATATATATATACATACACACACACACACATATATATACACATCTTGTTAAAACAAAATAAAATGGAGACCATGCTTGAAAATCTCCCAAGAAGACAAAACCATTGAAGTCACATAAGCAAAACTAAATCTAGCTTATTTCATGAACAGAAGTGAAACTTAGGTTATTTCTTGTAAAAACCTCTGATAATCATAAAAGAAGCTTAAGTCACCTTCCTAAAATGGTATAAGATGATCACTTTTAGCCAGTCCCCTGGTGTCTTGAAACCCGCCTTGTAATAGCCAATTATTGTAAAGGTTAAACAACTTCCTCATTTTCGCTTTCTAAGTCATCCCATAATGTCACGCCTCTGAGCTTCATGGCAGTTTTGGACTTGAAGACCCCCAGTTCAAGAACTGTTCTTTTGTGCACCATAAACTCTTACTAAATACTGTTTTACTGATCTGGCTTCAATTTTTACTGTTTCTGAATTTTTGACCATATATATAATATATATGGTCAAATATGTATATATGATATATGTATATATATGGTCAAAAAGTATACATAAATATATGCATATGTATATATATGTGTGTCTATATATATATATGTGTGTGTATATATATATCCTATTGCTTCTGTTTCTCTGGAGAACCCTGGCTAATAAAATTATCGAAAACAAGAAAAATCTGAGAAATTGTCACAGTCAAAAGAAGGCTAAAGAGACGTGACAAATAAATGTAATGTGATATCTTGGAAAGATAAAGGATATTAAGCAAAAACTAATGAAATCTGAATAGACTATGGATTTATTTAATAGAAATGTATCAACATTTGTTCATTAATTTAGCAAATGTATCATCCTAATGTAAGACGTTAATAATAGAGGAAGCTGGGTGCAGGGTATATAGGAACTCTCTGTAATATTCTCTCAATTTTTCTGTAGATCTTTCCTATAAAATTAAGCTCTTTATAAAATAAAAGTGACCTTCCCTTTAGACATACAAGAGAAGAGGGTGCTGAAAAAGATTTGGGGCAAAGATTTTGCTCTGGAGAGTGAATGCATTTATAGCAGGGCTTTTGTACTCATTAGCACCCACATTCAACACAATGATGTCTTATAGGGCCGATGCCACTGTCTAGTTTCTATGAAGATTATTTCCTTATAACATTCAGCACAGGCTAAAACAAAATAGTGAGGATGTGAATAGCAAAGTGAACTGCAAATAGTCCCAGAGCTGCTCCAATAGAAAGCTGGATTGAGTAGCCTTTTGTGCGTATGGAGTTAAAAATAAGTTATAGGAAAAGATGAAAGAATCTACACTAGAACTAGGTGGTGAATCCTAGATTCTCAGACTAAGGGCCTGATGCACTGCTGACTGAGCTGTCCAGGAGTCCGACGGTTTCAGTGGGAATTGATTCAAACCAAAAACATTTAGTCGCTGCTTAACGTTTCCTCCTTATTCTTTCCCTTCTATTTTAAATCCAAACACGCTAAAAATCAGTTGCTCCCAGCGCAACATCCAAGCACAAAACCGCTGCTAGATTCTGTCTCTAAGCTCAATGCTGCCCCTACACGGGGATTCGTACAATGTTGCCTTTCCAAACCCTCCAGTACCGGAGGATACTGCTTCACAGATAGTCAACCACAGGTGCGCCCCTGAAAATGCTCAGCTTCTGTTTGCTGTGACACGTTGCAGCAAGGCACTCTCGGAATCACAACATCCTAAGCAAGATGAGACGTATCTTTTGTGGGACATATGCTTTCGAACCACTTACCTTAGGAGGAAATTTCTTCTCTTCCTGAGGGCCTGGAGAAAGCATAGTAGAGATGCAGGACTTGGTCACTTTCTAGCTCTGCGCCTGTCCATATCCTATCTGTCCTTGGAGGCCCATCCCCAAACTCTATTCCTATTCTATTCTCACCCTCCTCCTCTGCTGCCTCTTCTCTCTCCCATCGGCTTCATCCCTCTCCCCACCACGAGCCAGGCCACTCTCCCTTCTCCAACCCTCCCATGTTTCCCCTCCTCAGCTCATTCCAGTTCCCAACCACTTGCCTTTCTAGGACAGTAATAACATAACCTATCTGAGCACCTGCCCTCTCCTCCCCACCTCTTCCCCCATCATAAGGTTTAGGATTTCCTCCAACTTCATATCTAGGTTTGCCTACAGGCAGGAAGTGTCGACTTTCTGAGTCTTGAGGACTGATGGAATTTACGGACTTGTCCAGGCATAGGGAAAGTTTACAAAGAACGTATTTGTTTCACAGGTCGCACCCAGCTTCCCTTGTACTTTCATCATTGCGCAGCTGATTGGTCTAAAAGAGAGGCTATAACAAGAGCGCCCACATTTCTCCTCTCTCCTCTGTGTTCTGCCTCTCGTTTATTGTCTTCAGACCAGAGCTATAGCTTCACTGAAACAAAGCCGCTGTCATGTTCCCAAATCCAGATGCTGGATGCAGAGGTTTCCAAGAGCGTGTAAGACTGCCTGAGACGCATACTAAGTATTGTGAATTAATGAACATCCTGTCTTATCTCCACATCTGGATCTACACTCCCTCGGTAGCAGTCCCTGAGTATGTCTTTGCCTTCCCTGGCACTAGCTTTTGCGTCTTTTTGGCCACTTCGTAGGCAGAGAAGGACTTTTAAAGAAGGGAGAATCTGAAGACATAACAGAAGGTTCAACCTGGAATTCTTCTCGTGGTGGACTGGAATTGACATAACAGGCAGATGGCTAAAAGCAGTTCTTGAAGGGGGCAGGGACTGTGGGAAGATCAAGCATCTTTCTGTCCAGAAGGCATTTCTCCTTCTCCTGGTATAGCTGTAAAATAGGATTCAATCCAGAAGTTTCAGAAAGAGAGGAGTCAAATATAGTGGACTTTGACTTGCCAACACTTTCAGACAACGCTGTAAATAGATAATATAATATACTTTACACATGGAGTTAACCAAGGGGGTGTAGCTCAGTGGTAGAGCGCGTGCTTAGCATGCACGAGGCCCTGGGTTCAATCCCCAGCACCTCCATTTGTTCTCAGCTCCCTCACAGGGGCATGATAGTAACTCTGCTCCGGACTTCAACCACTCTTTTCTTTGTGCATACTTTGATTCATGCAGTGTTTGGCACTTAACCATTTCTACTCTGGGCTTTGACACTCCTTGGACCTCCCAACCTGACTGCCTCAGCACAATAAAGCGAGGAACCAAGTGAAGTACAGAAGCTGTTCGCTCAGAATCAATCTGAAGGCGAAGCACCAAGCATACCACCACGCCATAGACGGTCCGTTCCCCTCTGCTGCAATTTTTCATTATTATTACGAAGCAGGGAAGAAACAGACAGTTGGAGACAGAAGGGGGGAAATGGGGGCTCTTGGAAAAATTCCTTTAGATTCCTCTCCCCTCCCCGTTTTTTCTTCCAGCTGTGCCACTGCCGATGGATAATGCAGGCTCGGGAGAAAACTTTCCTTCTCGTTTTCCTTTCCCCACTAGCCCTTATGCATCTGCCACACATCGAATCTTGGTTGGGCAGCAAAAAGTCCGTCCAATCACCAGTCATTGAGTGCTGTGATCCTAGCTTTTCCTCCGTGAAGGAATATTTAGGATACTGTCCAAAGGAAAGACACTTCTCGTGAAATTCAGAGCTTTCCAAAATCCATAGTTGAAAAAATGGTTTCCAGAGATGAAAAGAGCAGCTAGTGGCTCTCAGTGCCATGACAGTATTGGGCAAAAATGGCTACGCCTTTCTGTGGGACAAATGCTTTTAAGCCCATTTCCCTTAGGAGGAAGAGAACCTCCCGGTTTCCTACTTCGCTAGAGGGAGCAGAGGAGACAGAGCCAACAGCGGCACAAATTACCTCCCGGGCCATCCCAATCCTACGCATGAGTAAAGACCTAGCCCCAGCCCTTTTTACCCCTTGCTCTTCCAGCTCCTCTCTGCAGCCCCAGCCACTTGCCTCCTCCTATCCCCCCTCTTTTCCTTTGCCACCTACTGTGTCACCTTCTCCTCCACTTGACCTCCCCCCCACCTTTCATCCCATTCCACTGCTTCCTCTTAGCTAAATTTTTCCCAGCAGATCACTTCAGTTCCTGCAGCTCCACTTTCTAGGTTAGCAGTTCTCAAACCTGGGTGACAAAATGATCTGGGGAGGCATTTCAAGTGTGTAGATCCCCACTCCCCCCACCCCCCAATCCTGTGATTCTTAGCGCACTCAGGAGCTATAAGGTGGAAATGGGAATACGTCTACTTATAAAGTTCTCAGACGGTTCCCCAGGTTCAGGAAACACTGCATTCTAGTCTAAAACCTTTTATCTCTGTATCAGAGGGTCACTTCTGGCCGACTATGTTATTCACCAAGTTACTTTTAAATATCATCTGGCCTCTAATTGCCCATCTTAGCGACTTTCCAGCACCAACTGAGCCTAACTTGGTTATTCCAGAGAGGGGAGGGGAGATGACTTGAGCAGAGGAGGAACCGAAGAGCTGATATATTACTTATTCCGATATTCAGGAATGTAGAGGTTAGAAAAATATCAGAATGAAAATCAACAGTCAAAGAGAAGACACATGATCTGGGATTACTCCTGAAACTCATATTTGGTCGCCACAAATTTTGACAACAGGAGGGGAGCGTCGATTCTTTGCACCTCTGTGATGGGTGAGGTTTGAACATCTGTCCAGGAACTGGGCTGGGGAGGGAAGGTTATTATAAAAGTTTAATTTGCCTCGCAGTTCTTGCTCAGCCTCCGAAATGCCCACCTTGTGCTTCTTTGAGCGTCTCAGAAACAGAACTGCAGATCTCCAAGAGAAAGCCACTGCCCAGTTACTTGACTATGATGCTGGGCTCAAGAGTTTGCTCTGGCAGTGACAGTCTGTGACAACATATACTTACTGTTTTTCATTTGGGACCTATTTTCTCATTCCATTTGGATCTAAATTTCCCAAAGCAACTTTTCAGGTTCTTCTCTTTTGCACCCTTCTTTGTCATTTCCCCATGAGCTCGACAGCTAGAAGCACTGGAGGGGCAGGGTATGATGATTTGGGAAATCCGAGATACTGCGGAGACTGCCTGGAGAAGGAACAGCGCATTCGGGTTTCAACTTGAAATCACTTGAGTTAATGTGGGCCTATGCATGTCGGTGGCTGAGGTTTCCAGATCCTAGGGTTTAGCTACCCCCTTCCTCTGGAAAAATGAGTCCAAAATATGGATTCCCCTGTCGGTTATGTGGCCAGAGTTCCATTACATTATGGGGACTTCTTATCTCTCATGGCTTTTGACAGCGGCCTGAGAGATTCCCTGAGGCAGTATCAGGGCTCCATGCCAAATATAGTGAGACTGTAAAGAGCAAGAGGAAAAAGATGCCCTGAGAATCCGTGAGTGATCAAATGGGAGGAGGTGATCCACACTGTTTTTCACTGCTTTGCCTACTCTGTGCCACAATCAGGAGTCAAGAGAATGAGAGTCAAAGAGAAGGAAAGTTCATTCATTTAGTCTTTGCCCTGGAATAATTTAGACAGCAGCATGACGACATACCTGGAAGGAGAGAGCCCAGAGACGGCCCTGGTGGGGGCTGTGTGGCTTAGCTGGTTAAAACGTCTGCCCTGGGTTTGAGCCCCAGAGAAAACTGAGCTTGTGATTGATGCCCGCTCCCTCTTGTGATCTCGGAGGAACTAGGAGGAGCATGCTTTTAGTTTCTCCAAATGAGGGAAATTCGACGTGATCTTTTACACTTCCACTTCACGCTTTAAAATGTCCTTTTCGAATACAAAACATAGCATGCAAAGGGTTTGACAAAGAAAAATGCAACGATTGGTATTTTAACCTGACACATGACTTGCACAGAAAACAGTGCAGCGCAATGACATTCTGTAGTTTGTGCTGAGTCCTTAACAAGTGTTTGTGTTTTTTGGTTTTGAAATGCAAGCAACTTATTTATCTGTTCTTATTCCCACCCAAACACCTTTGGCCACATCTTCCTCTGGGACATTCGGCGTGGTGTTACATGAGGTGTTATTACTTCATTTAAAGATTTAAGGAAAAAAACTGAAGTTCATTGAGGAAACGTAGAAGCTAAGGAATTTAAATCTGCTGTTTGCCAGTGTTCCTGAGATTTTCCTTCAGCTAGGTGTTTTGGTTGACAGGATAGTGGGGAGTTAGTGGGTATCTTCTCGTATATATTTTGCGTAAACTTCCTATGAAAGTCGACTTAATATGGAATAAAAATAACGATGCTCACAAAACCGTTGGTTGCCCGCTCATCTGAAGCATCCCGCGAGCCTGAGCCAGCTCTCTTCAGTCTTCCAAACTTTGTTGTAAACGTTCGCTTCGCAAAAGTTTTGCTACTGCCATCTTACCTTCGTCCAACGTCCACTCACTCACTCAGCAAAGAGAACTTGGGACCTGGCGCCCAGCGCCTCTGTCGCTTACGTCCCATCCTCCACTCCCGGCGGCGGAGGCAGCGGTGGGGGAGCGGGGAGAGCGAGCGGCTTAAGGAAACCGGCGGGAAGCTTTTCTGCTCCTCGGCCTCAGACCACTCAGTGCTCATAAAACAGCGGAAACTTCGCGGTACTGCTTATTTTTGCTCTTTTTCTGTCGTACTTTTTAGGTTTCCTTCCAAATGAAACCCAAGATGAATGGGTCCGTGGCTGCAGACTTCGTGCTCCTGCCGGAGGAATTGCAGATAAGCCTAGTTCCGTTTCTTTTCTTCTCTTTCTTCTTTCTTCTCCCTGTGAATGCCCCTATCTTGGGTGGCACCAAGGCTCCTGGAGTAGAAATGGTATAATACTGAAGAGAATCAGTTGGATTGTATACTTTTGTTTTAATGGGAGCAGGAGAAACTTGACAAAACGTATGACAAAAAACGGGAGGAAAAATAAAGAAAAGACTAGCTGGAGGAGCCGGGGGTCGAACCCGGGGCCTCGTACATGCGAAGCACGCGCTCTACCACTGAGCTACACCCCCTGCCGCTGTGAATCCTCTGGGAATCGTTTATAACTTATCAGTTCTGTTTTGAAATTGTCAGTTTTATTTTCTGATTATTGGAGAAAGTCCACTGGGTTAAATTCCATCACTTCTGAAATTACTAAACTGGATATTGTCTTTTGGCTTCACTGAGACAGTAGGATTATAGTCCAACTGACACAGTTTCCGATCCTACAACTTTCTCACTTCTGTTAGCCTGCTCCAAGGTCCACTTACAATCAATCCGCGTGAAAATGACTTTCTTTCACCAGGAAAAGTCCCAGGAAAAAACCCCAATTTCCCACGCAAATCTCCAGCAGTACTGGCTCAAATGAAGTGCTCTTCAGTCCAGAAGCAACCACCAGCTTTTATCGAACTCGAGAATTGAATTTCACGCCAGATTGGGTTGGATGCTCCGGCAACATCCGTTTTCCGGCTGACTCATTGATGGCTCACGCATCAACACGTGTTCTGAGATTGTCCTCAGTTCTGGTTCCACGTTCCCCATCTCTATCCCTCCCTTGAGGATTATGTCCACAAAGGATTTCAGAAAAAAAGACCTTTAAATTTCCATCAATTTTAAACAACCGATATTTTTTCAGATGGGGGAATGAACAGGGCAAACGCAGGTTGGCAAAACAAGTTTGGGGGATCCGGCAAACTGTCAAACTGCTTTCCCTTGAGGAACCCATTATCACAACGGGAAAGCCTGCTATAGATACGATATTGGAAAGAATAAAGCCCAAAAGTCGTAGAAATCTTGAGTCCCATCTATGAATATGGAAATTCGAGGAGATCCTGGACAACACAAAGCAGATAGGGTTGAATTCACCAGCCAGGAAAGAGCAGTGGTGATCAATATTATCTCACTGGGATACTTTAGCTTTGTGTGTAAGGCCAATGACTTTGATAATGAGTCTGAAGACTTAAACTGCCTCTTCATCAGGATTTTCCACATAATATTGACAGAAGTATTCCAGGAAGGTCTTTATTTAATGGCTTGAAGTACTGAACATACTGAACATTATTGATGAAGGCAGGGAAGATTGAAGGCACCAATTCCAATTCTGCTCATCTTAGCCTTCTGGAAGATTTACTTGAGAAAGTGAATTCAGAAGAGTTTGTGTTAGGGGCACATGTTACAGGCAGGAGAATTTTATTTTTGACATGAACTGTGTACTTTTCAAATCTTGGGGAGGAATTCCTGATTTTAGTCTAGACCTTTAGTGCTCATCCAACTGAGCTATGTGAACCATATCTCTGCTTTCATCAACACTAATAATTTCTCCACTTTCGAGTTTGGAAAGCACAGCGTTCCTTGAGAGACGTCATTCCCTTGTTCCCTCACCTTGAAAAAGTTGGGTTCAATATCCTACTGCATTTGGTGATTGCTTCCAACTACCAGCAAGTGTGGTTGTGGAAGGGAAGCGGGAAGAGAGAAAATCAGTGGGTAGGTTTTCTATTCCTCAGTCTTGTCTTTTAATTGACACAGGCACAGCTGAGAATACAAAAGGATCTGTTAACAAAAATTGACTACAAGCCTCTTTTCATTTCCTTTCCATCTTTCTTTTTCTTTCCTGTTCCTCAGTAAACTATGAAATGGAACAAAAGGAGCCTGGCTTCCCCCTCTAATTCCTTCTTGTCTTACTTGTGCTGATGCAGTAAGGTTGGTAGGTGTGAGAGTCGTACAGTTGAAATAGATCAGTTTAAAGGCAATCTGTAGGGTGATGGATTTACTTTGAATGTGAGCAAGGGAAAAGAGTGATAAAAGAAATTTTTTAAACAGGGAAATTTGGGTGTGTTATTGAAGTACAGCATTGATGGGAAAAGGGAAAAGCAATAATGGAGTCCAAGATTACCTGGATTCTCCTGAATGCTTAACCTGTGCTGTTCCAGTGATCTACGCAACCAGCTAGATTCTATTCTTCAGTAAATCATTTATAACTGATGATTGCCCTGATTTCTGGATATTCTAGGACCTAAAAGTTAGCAGGACAAAGTCTGCAGTAGTTAGATTCACTATTTCAGAAAATCCTAGAATGAATCCTTTTTTGCAGCTATGCCATGAGAATGATGACTGAATGCTAGGAAAAAAGGTACCATTCTTCCTTCCCACTTCAATCAGTCCACTCTAAGGTCTGTTCACCAACAGACTACACTACCAGACTGTCAGTGTCATTACACCACGAGGGAAAGTCTCAGATTGGAATGTGTTCTGTTTCAATTGTCTTTCATTCAACTTTCTTCACCTCTGCCTACAAAACTATCAGCAAGATACAAAAGATAGTGCAGAAAAACACAACGAAGAGTTGCAAGTGTGCTGCCTAAGAGAATTTAGATCAGAGTGGAGAGCAAAGATAGAAAAGAATCAATTAACAATATTTGAAGGGAAATGAAGTTCAGCAACACAAGTGACTCTAGTGCTGGTCTGGAAATTTAAACACGAATTCACAGAACCCGGTGTTAAATGAAGAGCGATAAATGTGCTTCATAGACAGGCATTGTTTTAGCAACCCTGGACCCCTGTTAGTGGATGTCGAAGCTCTGGATCAGGAGACCACATAGAAGGAAGGTGGAAGAGAGAAAAAAATGCTAAGGTTTCAATTCACTATAGAAACTCCTTTGGGCAAAATTTTCTCCTGAAGAGAGAGAGTGCAAAGGAGGCAATACGTGAGCTGCAAAACTACGTAATTTTTGTTAAACTTCTATAGACCTAAAGAAGCCCTCAAACTTAATGTGTTACCTGAGGCACAAAGGGTATTTGCTTTCTGATTTTTGCCAATATATTGTATAATGGTCCATGTGAGTTTTGGAGGGCATTATGTAGGAGAAGCAGCCGGTAACTTACACGATTGAAAAAGTCATTCCCTCGCCTCACCCATGATTCTGATAACGAGCTGGTTTTGAGCGTATGTAGTCTACAAAATCAAGGCCTTGGAAACTGGGTTGGGCTAATTTATTGGGAAAACCTCATCCAAGAGGAAGTATACCGTATGGGAGGAAAGGCATAGTAGGACTTGACTAGGTTTCAGGAAGCACCTTTGTTATGAAGTGGTAGTGTTATCCTGTGGTAGTCAGACTCCTTACACAGCAGCTTCCAAGAGGGGTTATTCCAAGAGAAGCAAAAGCAGAAATTGCAGATCTCTTAAGCTATTTGTAAAAGGAAATGTCATCAATTCCACCAATCCTCAAGACCAACCTTTGAACAGAAATACTGTCCATTCAGGGCTGACTTATTGAAAGGGAGTGTCTCCTACCTCCACAGCACACACCTGGTGCTGAGCATCTGTTTCTCAACTTTTTCAGATACAGTTGGAAGGGAAGGAAAGGGAAGGAAAAGAAACAAGGAGAAGGTTAACTTCTTAGAAGCCAAGATCTCTCCATCACTTGAGTTTATCTGAAAGCTAAGTATTCTCTATCACAGAGAATGAACATCAGTTTGTCTCCAAAATTAAAGCAGGTTAGTGGTGGGACTTTCCTTACTGTGTCTTTTTTTCAGGCTCTTACTGAAGAAACAAAAGTCCTTGTTTTAATTCACGTGTTGTATTCCCAGTAAGTGATAAAAGTTCATGAATAGCTGTGTTTTCAAGGCATTCAGTTTACAGTCTGAAGTGTTTTTCTGGGGACAGTTGGAGTTCTGCTCACAGCATACTAATTTTTCCCTCGGTTAGTGTCTTCAAGATTAGCTATTCTGGCTAAAGAAATTGCACATGGGATTTTTTTTCTTTTCCTCATACGTTGGATCTTCCTTTTTCTTAAAAATCTATTGTAAAATGGTAGTACAGGTGAAAAAGCTGGTTAAATTGGTGGCATTCAGTGATGCAAGTAGGAGAGCCGATGCCACGACACTAAAAGAGTGTACGAGTGTAAAGCATATTGGAGACTGGAAAAGGAAACACCTATGGAGGTGCTGGGTATCGAACCCAGGACCTCATACATGCAAAGCATGCGCTCTACCACTGAGCTACACCCCCAAGTGACAATGGTGCTTTTCTGTAACATACTGGGAAATATGCTCATTTTCTGTATTCTTTTGCAAGGCTTTTTTTTGGTCAGAAAATTTATTATATTAATTCCACTATTTCTAAAGTTTCTAAACTGGATTTTTTTCCCCAGATATGCTCAAGAATAATAAATTCTAAACTCAAATTGATACCATTCCTGATCCTAGGTTTTTCCCAGCCCGGTCAGTCTTCTCCAAGATTTGCTCACCATCTGAGAAACAAGTTCCATCTTGGAACTTTCTTTTGTCTTCTTCTATTTCTCTCTGTGGGTTTCTTTCTCTCATATAGATCACGCTACCTAATCTTCATCAGTCCTCTGGTCTGTACCCACTTCTTCAAGTATCTGTGTTCCGCAGTTATTCTCTTCCTTCAGTTTCTACACTGAGTCTTTCCTTCCTTACTAGCAATCTACAAGACCAGGATACCTTCCCTTACAAAATTGAGGAAGCACTTTGACATCCTATGTGCAAAACGAAAATCATCATATTTTTTTCGAATTGTGTGGCTTCCCTCAATTCCATATCTTGAGAAATGTCTTCACCCTACAACTGGCCGGGAAGTCTAGAAAAGGGAAAGAGACAGAAACAGAGAGAGAGGAAGAGAGAAGAAAATGTTTATGGATTCAACTCCCTTCCTACTCACCCCCTGCCTCTCCATCCCCAAGCAGTCAGTGATCTACTTCTGGTCACTGTTGACTAGTTTGCATCTTCTCAAGTTTTACATAAATGGAATCATATTGTATTTAGGTGTTTTTTTTCCTTGCTTCTTTCACTCATCATACTTATATTGAAATTCATCCATGTTGTATGTATCAATAGTTCATTCTATCTTATGCTGAGTAATAGTCCATGGTATGGACATACCACAGTTTGTTTATCCATTCACCACTTGACAGATGTTTGGGTTGTTTCCAGTTACTGGCTGTTACAAATAAAGCTGATGTGAACATTTGTGTAAAAGTCTTTCTATGGACTGCAGTTCCTTTTCTCTTGGGTACATACTTAGGAGTTGACTCGTTCGTATATATTTAACTTTCTAAGAAACTGCCAAACTGTTTCAAAGTTGTATTGTTTTCCATTACTGCTAGCAGTGTATAAGAGTCCCATTTCTTCCATGTTCTGGCCAACACTGGGTATGATCAGTCTTTTGAAACTTTAGCCACTCTTATAACTGTGTAATGGTATATCATTATGGTTTTACTTTGTATTTCCTTAACAACTAATGATGTTGAACATCTTTGTTTATTTGCCATTCTTATATCTTCTTTAGTGAAGTGTCTACTTAAATATTTTGCTTATTTTTAAATTGGGTTTTCTTATTGTTACTTTTGAGAGTTCTTTATATATTCTAGATGCAAATCCTTTAGTGGATATATGCTTTGCAAAGGAGTCTCCCAGTCTGTGACTTGCCTTTCTATTCTCTGAAACATGTTTTGTGCAGAGCAAGTTTTAAAATTTTTTGATGAGGCCCAATTTATCAAATTTTATGTTTTTGTTGTCATATCTACAAAATCTTTGCCTAACCCAGAGTCACAAATATTTTCACATATGTTTTCTTCTAGAAGTTTTAAAGTTTTTTGTTTTATATTTAGTTCTATGATCCAATTTTAGTAGATGCTTTAGGCTTTATAGCATACCTTTCTAAAATGATCACACTCTATCTTGAAGTGATTTTACATTGCTTCATATATAGTATAAGGACTTTGCAACACTATACCTCCGTTTTCCCTCCGTTTCTTTTCTCGCAGAGTCTGACATTTAACTTCTCCATGTTATAACCCAACAATACATTGTTATTATCTATGCTTTAACAGTTACATTTTTTTTTTTTAGATTTTTTATGTTTCATTTTTCTCCCCAAAGCCCCCCGGTACATAGTTGTGTATTTTCAGTTGTGAGTCCTTCTAGTTGTGGCATGTGGGATGCCACCTCAGCATCGCCTGATGAGCGGTGCCATGTCCGCGCCCAGGATACGAACCAGCGAAATCCTGGGGGGCGAAGAGGAGCGCGCAAACTTAACCACTTGGCATCTGGGAGGGACCCAACAGTTATCTTTTAAAGATATTTAAGTAGCAAAAAAATATCATATTCATTACATCAATACCATTGCCAGTGCTCTTCATTTCTCTGTGTAGACACAGATTTTAATCTAGTGTTATTTTCATTCTGTCTGAAGCACTTTCTTTAACATGTCTTCTAACGTGAGTTTGCTAGAGATGAGTTCTTTCAGGTTTTGTGTGTCTGAAAAATTCTTTAGTTTGTCTTTGTTTCTGAAAAATACTTCCACTAGGTATAAAATTAACCGAGTTTTTTTCTTCAGTACTTCAAAGATGTTTCTCCCCCTCTTCTCATTTGCATTGTTTCCAACAAACTGGGGTGAATTGATAGTAGAAAGCTCTTATTACTCCTGACAAGGGGAAGACAGTTCACCTTTTACAATGACCTTAACTCTTTCTGTATTTGTCTTTAGCCATTTTTTCTTGTATTTTTCCCCCCGTTTTTCTACTTCTCTTGGAAAAAATTAGAAATTGACTGATCATAAATTTTTTTTTGTCATTTTGGTTACATGCTGGGGATATCTGGCTTGTATTGACAAATGTAATATCAGAGAGCGGGGAGAATCTAAAAGAACTCCTCCTGAGTTTTGTAACTTACTCCAAACGTTTTTTGAAAAAATAACCTTCAGTTATATGAATGTAAAATATTTTTCAAGGGAATACATTTCCTGAACTTTTCTTATCTCTAGAAAAAAATTAATAAATTAGGTTATAAAGTGTTGTATATTCAGTGGAATTCCTTTACTGATTTGGCTCTAGGGACTATTAAGAACTTACATAAAAATAAAAATTAGAAACATTAGAATTTTCAGAAGACAAAAGGGAATTGAACTTCCAAGACTTTAGTGTGCTATTATTACTATCCTAATAATTTTTGTAGCTAAGATTATTTTTTTACTTTAGTAATTTAATATCCTGTTGAAATAAATATACATATTTTGGCTGTTTTGTTTGGTATTGTCTTTTTCCCATTTAGGTCCTAAATTCTGACTAATAGAAATTTTAGGGTATTTCTCAAATGGAACTATACCAGACTAAAAATCTTCTGCAAGGCAAAGGAAATCATGAACAAAATGAAAAGACAACCACCAACTGGGAGAAAATATTTACAAATCATATATCCAACAAGGGGTTGATTTCCAAAATACATAACGATCTCATACAACTCAACAACAACAACAAAAACAGCCCAATCCAAAAGTGGGCAGAGCATATGAACAGACATTTTTCCAAAGAAGATATTCAGATGGCCAACAGGCACATGAAACGATGTTCAACATCACTCACTATTAGGGAAATTCGAATAAAAACAATGAGATATCACTTGACAGCCATCAGAATGGCTATAATTAACAAGACAAGAAGTAACAAATGTTGGAGAGAAAAGGGAACCTTCATACACTGCTGGTGGGAATGCAATCTGATGCAGCCACTATGGAAAACAGGATGGAGATTTCTCAAAAAATTAAAAATAGAAATACCATATGATCCAGCTATTCAACTACTGGCTATTTACTCAAGCAACATAAAATTAACAATTCACAGAGATTTATGCATCCCTATGTTCATTGCAGCATTATTCACAAAAGCCAAGATGTGGAAGTAACCCAAGTGCCCAACAACAGATGATTGGATAAAGAAGATTTGGTATATATATACCAAATATATATATATATATATCCATTATATATATATATTTGGTATATATATATATAATGTATATATATATAATGGATAACTACTCAGCCACAAAAAAAGACAGAATCGTGCCATTTGTGACAACATGGATGGACCTTGAGTTATACTAAGTGAAATAAAACAAAGAAAGAAAGACAAACACGGAATGATTTGACTCACATGTGGAAGACAAATACACACATCGATAAAGAGAACATATTATTGGTTACTGGAAGGGAAAGGGTGGGAAGAGGGCAAAAGGGGTTAAGAGGCACATATATATGGTGATGGATAAAAACTAGATTATTGGCAATGAACACGATTCAGTCTATACAGACATTGTTATATAATAATGTACACCTGAAATTTATACAACCTTATAAGCCAATATGACCTCAATAAAATAATTATTAAAAAAATTTTAGGATGTTTCTTACATTAAAACTATCTTTGAGTTTCTCAGTTAGCTGTGATCCACAGCAAAGATTTGTTCCAGCTCTTAATAAAAAGGATACTGTAAATAATTAGCGGTTGTTTTATGCTCCACACTTTAATTAGGTAAAAAATTATTGTGACACTCTTCTGCAGCAAATTTTGCAATGTAGAAAACAAAACCCTGTCAAATCAAAAGAGAGGAACTTGTCCACCCTAGTTTAATTATATGCAAGTAAAAAAGTATTAGTGTAAATATGTTTCAACAATTGGGTACACTTTTCAGGTTGGAATGGGAAAGTACTAGGAACAGAAACATTGTCATTTGGCCTGCAATTCAGTAACTTTTCTCCTGGTGTTGTGATTAGACAAGATCCTGTGTAAGAATTTCAAAAATAGTGGGATTTATCTTAGTGGACTTTCTGCTGCCAATTATCAGGATTTCGAAAACTAGAGATACTGGCATTAATATTTCAAGATGTATCTCCAAGAGAGCTTGGCTATGGGGAAGGCATTACTAAGTGGTGGAAAGCAGGCTTAAAATGTGTGCCTCTCAGTTTCATTTCCTGGAACTTTCCTCTCTGTTCGTTAGCTACTGGCCAACACCTACGCCTTACTTTTTTCATTCTTTTTCTCACATTTTCTTTGCTCTGATAAATATGATCCACTAGACCCCCCCCCCCCCCCCCCCCCCTTAGTGCTGCCTCATTTGGTCTCAACAGACTTCTACATCTCCTAGGGCAAAAGACTTTTTCAGAGTAGATGGAAGAGGGTGAAAGAAAGGAACCAACTCACTTGAAATCAACATCAAGAAACAGAAAACTGATCTCACATCAACAAAAATTAACCTTGGGTTCCATTTCTCAGTATCTTTCAAGATTATGAAAGATAGAATGAAAAGAAGAGAAAAATAAGAGACCCCACGAATTTTTTCTTGTTTCCTTAATTTTCTGAGCTGTGTCTGGGTCAACCGACAGCATGCAGAAGAGCAGACAGACTTTCTGTTGAATCCCTATTACCTCTCTTCTCTCTCCCTCCTCCACCTACCATCCGACGCTGTCAAGAATTGGATCCAAGCAGCACAGGTGGAAGACAATAGATTTCACACCTTTAGGGGTGGATAAATATTTTGGACAGTTAGACAGCAACACTTGAAGAGTCTGAAGTCTTCTAAAAATAGAAGTTGAAAACAATCCAAGTATTGAAAAATAAATAGAAGCAACAGCCATTTTCAGGCGGCCGAAATAGCTCAGTTGGGAGAGCGTTAGACTGAAGATCTAAAGGTCCCTGGTTCAATCCCGGGTTTCGGCAGACTAAGTATTTTAGTTAACATTAAGGAAGAGTGCCTCTGGTAATCCCACGATCTCCTTTAGCCATCTTGAAACTCCATAATAATTACATCTCTGAATGGAACAATGGACCATAGAACATGAGCAAAGGAAATAAGGATTTCCTTGCTTCTCCTTATGTATACAGCAATCGTGACGCCCCACGAATTTTGATGTGTAAAATAAAGATAAACAGTAAAATTCCTGCCAATAATTTACAATGTTATTACTTCTTAATTATAATGACTTTAAATAGCAAATAAGAAGTACCGTAACAAGTCAAGAGAGAGACTGAGAAAGAAAGGAGACAGCTTTATATTTTCTTACCTTTAATGGCACCTTTTCCCTGCTTTTTGAATAAGAGACTCTGCGTTTTCATTTTGTCCTGGGCGTTTACTTTGTGTAGTTGGTCTTGATCAACATTCAGTCAACATTCGTAGTTTCTTGGATTAACTCCATCCACCTCCACGCCCACCCCAAGCCTCCCCACACACCTGTAGTTAAATTATAATCTCAGGAGCACTTGCGAGTATTGTATTAAAATTCACGCCTACAGTCTGCATTCCCTCTCTGAACTTCACTTATTGGTTCTTAGCTTTTATATGAAATCAGGATTGGAATATCTGAGATAACGCTGCACAGCAAACCCCAAGGGAAGATGTGGTTTATATTTCCAAAAGGAGACATGGAGAAAATAGTACTTCGAAGTACACTAAAATCACCACACTACTCTTTGTTTTCTTAATAGTCCTGCTTTGTGCGGCTGTACCAAAGTCAGTTCCATTTTGCTTCTAAAGTCTTTGGACACTACCTCGTATACCCAAAGCCGGGGGTGGAGGGAGGCCCACGGTAGAAACAAAAACTGCAGAAGCCAGCTTTTAAGAAAAAGAGGAAAACACTTCCTCTTTGGAGGAACCACCAAACATTCAAATAATAGGAACTAGACAGGCCCCGCTGGGATTCGAACCCAGGATCTCCTGTTTACTAGACAGGCGCTTTAACCAACTAAGCCACGGAGCCCACGCCATGCTTCCCATTGGTTTCATTTTTGTCAGAGAATGCTTTTGTATTGCTGATGTATTTCAGGATAGGGCCTTACTCCTTTCTTTGATTTTTACTCTCTTGGCTTTTGGCTAGTCCAGGGGCCATTCAGACAGCGAACAACAGCTGTGACCGAAGGCCCGACTCATCAGTCTTCTTTCTCTCTTGCTCTGCATAGCCTCACTATATTTGGCATGGAGCTTCCATACTGCCTTAGAGAAACTCAGGCAGATGGAAAACTTTAAGCGAGATAGAAGGGAAAGGGCTATGCATAGATTTCCCCAGAAAGCTCTGGGACAATGACCACGGTAAGCTGCAAGGGAATCAATATTCAGAGTGCACCATTTTCTCCAGGGGACGAGACTAACAAAACCATAAGGACCTCAAACCCTCTATCTCGTGCGCCTGTGGCCAGGATTACCTCAGCCTCTCCGTGTTGGTGCCTGATGCTGGGTGGAGAGAGCCCCCAGGCTTCATCGCGGACATCTAGGTTGATTGTTCCTTTTCTGGAAAAGGCCCTGCGCTAACAGGCGTTTCCCTCATAGTTACACCGGGATCCCTGCCCCTCCACTCTCTTGACTGTCAGAGCCGTAGTTGACAATGCTGGCCGGGATCTTCCAAGAGGTGAATATAAACGGTTGCCTAAGGAAATATAGATCCAGATGGAGAGAGAACACAAAACCGCCAGGAGCTAAATGAAGAGGGGCAAAATAGTGGCTGCTCGCAAATCTTTGGCCCCACCAGTGTGGTTGGGAACCCTGCAGCAGAAATTCTAAGACTTGGTTCTGAAAACCCCAAAGAGTAGATCCTTCCATTGAATACTGCAACTGTTTTAAGCAGAGTCTTATACCAAATGAAGAGAACAGGAGGAAGATGGCAAATGGTTTGGGGGCTCGACCTGAGAAGCTAATTAACTTTTTGTCACGCCCTTTGGACAACTGGACAGTTTTCCAAACTTCAACACCACTGAGGCTCAAAGCAGTCCGTTTTGCCTCTAGCCAAATTTTGACCTGTCAGTCAACCCAGACACGAGTTTAAAAAATTATTTTAAATTATAAGGTAATCCTAGATTATTTTATCTTCTGTCTTACTTTCAAGTTTCATTCAGACCTCTCTTACTGGTGGAAGATCCTTCTTTGTGAAGACGGAAATAACATGCACTATCTCTCTAGTTCCTCCGTAGCACAGGTCAGCTCCCCTCCCAGCCCATTAGCACGAAAGCAGCTCAGCTTGCACTTGGGACGTCACTGGAAAATATACGTAAATATATCAAGATCTTAAACAAATTTTAATTAATTTAATTAATACATTAACACTAATGTTATGGTGAATAGCAAAGTCAATCACAAGCAACCTTACCAGGTAGAGAGAAAAAAGTACATAAATGCTGTAGACAAACGTCAGTAGTACCCAGACCTGGGGAATTGCCAGAGAACTTGATATAAATATAGATGTATGGGTCCACCACATGACTCCTGAATGAATTAAAAATAGGTGGGAAGGGCAGGAATGTTTATAATTTAAAATCCTCTTCAGATTATACTGATGGTCAGCCAGGTTAGAAAACCACCCATCTAGAAAGTCGAGTGAATTGAAGCAAGTAAGACAATCTGCTGACAAACTTCACCTGGAAGAAGTGGTTGGGAAGGGGAAGGGGTGGGCAGAAAGATTCCTGGTGTCTGAGGAAAGCTAGGCAACAGGGGTCCAGGGAGGGCAGCGGCTGCCAATGAAGAGGAGAGGAGAGGGTGGGAAGAGAGCTTGGGCCTGTGGCTGAAAATATGTTAAAAAAACAAATTCAACTGAGTAAATTTGAAGATGTAATTGGCTTTATTCATTGATTCATGAATAGGGCAGCATCCCATTTAACAAACAGAAGGATGCTCTGAGGAGTTGTACAAAATGGAAGGCTTTTATAGGCAGAAACCAGGTGGGACAAAGACATTATTAGCAAAAGAAAGGAAAGGATTGTTTCAGGCAAGGTCGCTTTCTAAGGGGGAAGGACAGAGGCCTTACCAGTCAGACTACCTCCCTGGTGTGGATTAGGAAATTCTAGACCGATATTGTTTGACTTTCCACTGCTGGGAGAGGCTGCAATTAAGTCTTGGTTTGCTGTCATGGAGACAAGTGACTCCATTTTGGCCTGTTTTTTTTTTTAACAGTGTAGAATTCAGACATCCAAGCTCCCCATCTCTCCTGTGCTTTTTTTAAGTAGTGAGAAGCCAGGAGATACTCTTGCTCCCAAGAGAAGTTGCTTAAAAGCATTTGTCCTACAAAAAACTCGGGCTTGTTTGCCCCAAGACTTTTGTGGGTTTGAAAGCATCTTTCTGGTCATTCCATCATGACTAGAAAGGATGAGCGCTTTGAAGGAGGCTTGTGTGATTTAGATTTTCTTTTCTTTTTTTCCTTTCCTTTGGTTTTTTTCTTTTTTCTTGTTTTTTTGCCTACAGTAGTGGTTGGTTTTAGTGGCTCAAAAAGAGCTGCAGGAGAGAAAGTGATGCATGTAGGAAGGTTGCCAAGTAAGGGTAACTTGGCTTCTGTAGATGGTGGCACCTTTCAGAGTGCCAGTAAAGCACAAGAGGAAGAGTGGGATTTTCTGCTTGTTGTTTGGATCTTGTGTGCATGCATGCACTTGGGTAATTTTGTCTGGGGCTGGAAAAGGGAGATGAACTGAATTTGAATATGATAAAGATGCCTAAGGGACGGTCTCATTAAAATTTGTGATAAGCAATCTGATACCTGAGTCTGGAGCTGATTTTCACGTGGCTATGAAGAAGACAGCCCCTGGAGTACTGATATAGTGAGTACTAAAGAGGAGAAATAAGGATTGAAGGACAAAGAGTTTATCAGTGGCTATTTTTTGATAAAACAAAAGAATGAGCATGCAACTCTTGGACCCTGAATTTCATCACAGTTGCCATGGTGATTCTGATACTTCCTGGGAATGTCTATAGAATTCCTATTCCCCTCTACCAGTTTACAATTGACGTAATGCTTATCTTTTCTCTTTTGGAATATGGTTTACTGGAAAACAGATTTTTTGTTATCATAGTCTAGAATTTTGGGAGTATATTTCCATGCATGATCTACTTTGATCTTCACCATAACCTTTCGGTATAGTCATTGCAGCTCTTACCATTTGGCCAAATTTAAAATACCAGATGAAAAGGAAACCTGATAAAGGGACATGAGCACTTAACCTTGGGACTCACAATTGGATGTCCACTAAAGAACTTTCAATGTCAGAGTATTCTCATTTTCTATGCAAAGCAGAGAGCAGAAGAGTGGTAGTGGTAAAAGGTTTCTTGGTATTGAGGTTCAACTTTTTCAAGGGTTCATTGCAATGCACATTAATCTAGTAGGAATATAATTAGTTGACACACTGGTTTGCTCCCAGATATTTTCCTTCCAGGCTCATTTTAGGCTTTCTAAGGCAATTGACTTATGTTTATCTTGTGGTTCTGCGACAAAAGGAAAGAGCCACCAACACTCCTTTCATCTCAGGAGTCAACCACTGGAAGTGAGCTCACGCAGTTCCTATGACTTGCACAAGTTTGATAAGGAAAGAAAATGAATGATGAAGAATCGAATAGTTCCCTCAATTTTCTGATCCAGAATCAGACACCTTATCCAGCACACTCTGAGGCCAGTCGAACACAGGTTTCTTTCTTTCTATATGAAGATGAAAGTGGAAGTGTGGTGGCAGAAATGTTAAATTTCTTTTCTTCAAGGATTCAAACTTTCAAAAGCTCTTCACAATTGGAGTTAAAAAAAAAAAAAAAGGAATAAGCCCCATTACTTAGAATTAGCAAACTGTTACCTGATGAGAAGTGACATAGGTCTTTGAGAAGATGTTGTCTCTGATAAATATGAGGAAACTTAGAGGAAAGGAGAGTATTGTCAAGATTTAAAGTGTATATAATGAAAGAGGACAAAGGTGACAATGGGAAATGACAGTGATGAAAGGAGAGAGCACCAAAGTTTCTCTGTTCAGAGCATTTCCATCATTTATTTACTGAGTAAGGAATGATAGTACTTGCTCCAGAGAAGTTGAGAAATGGTCTATAAGTGGCAAAGGACATCTCTTCCAGGACAACAAGTTTAACATTGGGGAAAATCTTGTAATTCGTTAATTCAATAGGTTTGAATAACTCGATCCTTGACCAAATGATTAGATGAATCACCAAGTATTGGAGTAGGGCCAGGACAGTGGGTCCCAAATCTCTGTGGAAAGCTGTACTAAGGGATCCTGATGTCTGCTGTGCAGCTTGGGTCAATTCCAAACTACTTCTAGAGAGGAGTATACGTAGAGAGTCCAAATATATTGGAGGATGCTTGTCACAGGAAGGTGAAAACTCCTGGAAAATTTGGCTGGCAGTTGACTTTTAGTGTTTACACGTTAACCCACAAAACAATTTAGGTGATTTTGTATGACTTCCCAAATTCACCCAAATGTTGGTGAGGTAGGAGAAATGAGAACCCTCTAAAACTCTGAAGTAAAGAGGGTACAGCCATCTCTCAGTTTATGTGCTGCTGGCTCTTGGAAGTGGTGAGTTATTTGTAATAAACAAATAAACACATAAAAATAAATCCAAACTTACTCCTCTTCTCCCGTACCCAGGCCCCTCTTTGACACTAAAAATTAGCCTTTTCTTACCCCCAAACCTCTTTGGCTCCCTGTACCCTGTTGAATTATTTTCTCCACATTTAGGAAAAATGCAAAATCTATTGTAATTTATATGGTGGATGGTATGTTTTAATACACACTGCTTCATAAATATAATAATTATTTTTAAGATCGGAAATTTAAAATACATTAAGAAAAATGTACAATTGTTTTTTGTTTGCATCTTTTTGTAATTTCATTGCAGCATTCCTATCTGACTGCAAATGCATGGTACTTTGAGTTCTTTTTAGCTAGTTGTAACATCTTACTCATTAAATAAATGTTAATTAATTATTATGTTACTTATTCTCATTAATAGTTAACTCATTGAGTAATTAGTCCAATAAAATCTTTGGCACCTATTCATTTTATATTCGTATGACCGTCATGATTTTATCATTTTGGGAAAATTATTCTTTAACAATGTTGTGATAATAGAGATGCATTGGCAACTGCATGCAGGAATGAGGAGTATCAATGTGTGGTCTTATATTCAAGGTGACTTTCCTTCACAGGGTGTATTTGATTAACAGCACCCCAATATTTCCTGCTTCTTAGGGTGTTGCTGTAAGTATTCTTTGGCCAATCTGTTACTGCTTGCTTAAAGTGCTTGGAAAAAATGTATACAGAATAACAATAGCAATAAATGAATTTGATTGAAGTCATAATTTAAATACTTGTCATTAAATACTGTATCCCAAAAAAGGTCAAGTGACTGACCCCAGGGCTCACATCTGATATGTAGCAGAGCCAAGATCAGAAGTCAGGCAGTTAGACTTCTCAGTGAATACTTCACATTTTTTCATGGGAAAAAGATCTGCAGGGCAAAGACACTCCATGTGAGGAAATTATCCTTTGGAATGCTTTTCTCTCCTTTGAAATTGTCATAAATACCTAACAGGGAGGAATTGCTTATTGTCGGAGAATTTAGGTGTCTTTTGCCTACCCTTTGGTCAACAATTCTGGAGTCCTTTAGGGGTTTTGGAGGCTTATCATCTAGTCCGGTGCCTGAAACTCAGCGGTGGTCCAACAAATGTTTTGGAAAAGGTTTGGCAAGTGGTTGGTGAGACAGAGTCAGCAGGGGTCCTGACACGACCACAGGACTGGGAATGTGAGTCTGTGTTCTTCTCACTTCATGCTGATATTGGAAATTTTGCAAAGCAGAGACAAAAACAAAAAACAATCCAGTTCAATTCTAGAAAGCTTGTGTAATCTTGATTGAAGACTTGCAAGGACTACATTTAAAAAGAAAGAAAAACTTACATGTGTATATAGATTCAAAAGTTATTACTAAATTCAACTTTACCTTTGAAATATAGACTCTATCACAGGAATACAAAAATGGATTATTAATAGGTTAATGGATTTTTACAGCTCACCAATGGGTTAAAAGTGAAGAATCATATAATCTCAATAAATGCGGATAGAACTTTGGTAAAATATATAATTCAGTCTAAATTTTCAAACTACCGACCACATTTTAGCAGCTCTTTATTCAATTGCACTTAACCGGTCCATTTTACTAAGCAAACCATCCATTAAATCTGTCAATTATACAGTCAGAGTGCCTAAGGCTATTAGGCTACCTTCTAGTACCTTCTCCCCACACACTCACACTTTTGTTTCCACAAGTTAGACTGTATGCTGATGAGTCTATTTTTGTTCCCACATCTTATTCTATTCCATTGATGAATTTTTCAATTATATAACTGACTTAAATATTGGATAATCCGGTGTAAAATGATGAGGGAGGAGGAAGATGCTTTGGAATAATTCTACAAAATCCACTCGGTTAAAAGAAAGAAAAATGCTTTTAAATTTGATATAAGTGAGAAAAAAGGGTAAGTTAGCCAGAAAATATAAAAACTGAAAGGATTCCACATTCAGACATGAACATATTTTCGTGGTTTTATTCCTCTTTAAGTGAAAATTTAGTTGAAACTACAGAATGTAAAGTACAGGTTTTCCTATGTAAAAAACACAGATGGAATAAAAACGCAAGGACTCAGAATTAAGGCAAACGGTAAAAGGACAAAGTAGAAGAACATATTTGAAGCAGGTGGTACCATTGCTTTGATTTACCTCAGCAACTCACTCTTTTGAGTAACCAGACGGGTTAGAAACAACAGGAATGAAAGAGATAAAAAGAAGAGAATTATAAAATCTTGGGCAGGGGAAAAATGATGATTATTTGCACATAAAAGAAAATGCAGATCAAATACATAGCTCTGATTCCAAAAGTTTGTGTTAACTTCTTTGGAAAGTGACACCAGTCTTCAAAGCTTGTCGATTGCCTCATAAAACTCTTTATCTGGGGTCTATCACTCAGATACCAGATTCTAGAATTGTCAGTAGTGTGTTGCCATTCCCTCTGTTGGCATCTTCTCAATGTGGCCAAAGGATTAGCAAGAAAACAGCTAGACACTAGCCGACTAGTTGTGTTAAAATTTTGTGATGGAAAAGTTAGTCTCCCCGAATTTAGTGCCCCGGCGTGAATGAACGAACTCAGCCACAGGGCAGCCTGGAGTGGAGCCCGCCTGCGCTGAAGCTACAGAACCTGCTGACACGCAGGCTCCAGCGCACGTTCCCAGACGGTTCTCAGTTCTGGCTCCACCCTTCCATCTTGTGTTTTGTTCCAAATAGTATAAGACAGAACTTCAGAACTACACCTACTCTTAAAGAGAAATATTTCAGTGTGAAGGAGGGGACATTTCAAGGACAGGCACCGGGCGGCCGAGTAAGGTTAGCAGTTGGAACAAGACCATCAAATTCCTTTCCCTCCGAGAATGCAACGACTCGCCTGGTAAGATTGGCACAGAAGTTCGAAAGAATAAAAGTAAATACCTGAAACCTCTGACAAGGGTTCACTTTTGTCTAGCGGCTGATAATGGCCATTTCTCTCCAAAGCCTTTCGCCGCTGGTTCCTCCAATGATTCCGTGATTTTCTGGTGTGCACTAGGCAGCATTTCTTCAATTTATTTAAATACGGTGACTAAAAGATTTGACAGCATGGCATTCCGATTCTCCCCATTTCAGCCCTCTAGACGGTTCACTGCAGACACTGGATGCAAGAGGGTGCCTGTGGTCAGGAAGCTTCTGTATGTGAATTGCTAAAGAATCGTTTTTGACTAAACCTGACGACCGCCAAAGCCTGGGAACAGATCCCGGCTCTCTTCGTCTAAATTCTCTCTCAATCTAGCCATTCCAGTCGCACTAGAAAACTCTACATTCACTAATTCTAATAATTATTTTCACGTTGGGGTTTGGATCTCCCAGCCTTCTTGTGGAAAGTGGCGTTCGTGTGCAGCGTCCATCCGCGCAGAAGAACTCAGACCCACTGAGATCAGCGTCTGGTGACCGAGCTGAATTGCATCAGTGGAGCCTGGAAGGTAGAGAAAGGGGAGGAAGAAAATGAGTGGCAGGCATTTTGCTCCTCAGCCTGCAGCCTCTTTCTTGAGAAGGACGTAGCTGAGAAAATAGAGCAGGAAATGCTCCGTGGTCCTCTTATTGTTTCCCTTTCGTTCTTTCCCCCCCGCGCTGGTCCGTGATTTTGCGAATGAACCGTTGACCGGCACGTTCACGTGGAGCTGGCGTGCTTGCTGCCCTGGGCGAAGAGTGCGTGTCCGCGTTGTCCCACGCGACCCAGGCTTCCTTGTTCTCACATAATCACGTCAGGCCGTCGACTCCAAAGCTGCACGAGTACAATCGCTTGAGTACTAAAAGCCGCAAACTGGATAACTCGTGTCTCTCGAGTGTGAGCAGGAAAAGACGAATAAAGAAATGCGAAAACAAAAGTAAGAAAAACAAAAAAGAACGAGAGAGGAGAGGCCCGGACATGGTCGGGGAGCTGTGGCTGGAAGAGTGCAAGCGTGGAGGAACGAAGATCACACCTGGGCCTTCTTCCCTGCTCAGTGTTCTCTCCACAGCTCAGCCACGTTCACCAGGACACTCCGCTACTGAGGAAAGGTTCGGGACTGATAACCTTCCTTTTCCAGGAGTCTTCGAGGACGTAATAGTTGGCAGAACGGAGGGTAGTGTGTTCAGTTCCTTTGTTTCTGAAGCCCCTACTCTGAATCCGGTCCTGTGACTCTGGCACCGCAGGCGAGCCGAAAAGACACTCTTCCTCACGGTCTTCCCACGGTGGCCGGCTCCCAGGTCGGCTTGCCAAGGGATTGCCTGAGTGGCAGTTCCATCCTCCAACCGAGAGAGGCCCGTTATGGAACGTACTCTCGTGTCTTTAAATCTCTCTCCTCATTTTTCTCCCCCTCTGTCTACAAAGGCTGCAAGATAAATGGAAAACAATGCAAACAGACACGAAGACGCATGGGGCGCCTCCTCGAGAGTTTGACTCCGCGCGGCGAAACAAAAAAGAGAGAAAGGGGTGAACGTACAATACTTACCAGGAAATGAAAACACCTCGAGTCCAGCAATATGGTCTGCAAACCCTGCGGCGACGTCTTCTAGGGGACGCTTCAGCTCTGGTTCTGGACGCCTCGAGGAGTGGGAGACAGAAAGAGGAGAGAGCCAGCGATTATGGCGTCTCTTTCAAATGGAATTTTCTCTGCAAGGAAGAGTATGCCAAAGAGATTTACAAACTAGGACGAGATCTAAGAAACGAATTAGTTGAATATATGCACAGCAGCTGGACCTATGGACTCCGGTAGCTCACTCCGCAGACTTTCAAATTTTATTCCGGGGAAACACAAGTTCGAATCCCCAGGGGTTCCTGTTCCGTTTGTTCGCATGTATTCTCCGGTTATTTCTGAGCCGTAACAGGCTACGGAGATCTCACCTGGTCTTAAAATTCTGAGTTTTTGCAATGGGATCCTCCACCCTACTGGTTGGTAAATTATTGTCTTCGAACTAAGAATGGTTTTTTTTTACATTAAAAAAAGAAAAAGAAAAGCAACGTGTCATGAATTTGCGTGTCATCCTTGCAGCAGGGACCCTGCTAATCTCTGTATCTTTCCGATTTTAGTATATGTGCTGCGAAACGAGCAGCATTTTTAATTTTAAACGGTTGAGAAAATAAAACGAAGAATAGTGTTACGTGACACACGAATTTTACATAAAATTCAAATTTCACTGTCCATGGGCAAAGTTTTGTTCGAACACAGCCGCTTACTTTGTGTATTGTGTGTGGATGCTTTCGGGCTGCAACGGAGCGTAGGTGCGACAGAGACGAACTGCGCGCTCCTTTCCCTTCCCACCGCTGCTGTGCGGGCCACAACTCGCAGCGACTCAGTAATGGGCCCACAACTTTTTCAGTGCCATGTGCATCTCTGGACCCAATCTTATTCTTATCTTTTTATTGCCACTGCTTACAGATCCTGTGAAAACAATAAGAGAAAAGTGCGCTTTGATGGTCAACTCCTTTATCATGGAATCACGGCACAGCGTTGCGCTTGTTGCGCAATTACACTTTAGCTTGAGAAGGACATAGAGCGTATGAGAACGTCATCAGAGCGAAAACCACTCACAACATTTCCTGACTCACAGGGAAGCAAATCACTTTTGACGTTGACTAAAACTGAGTCCTCTATGTGCCGAAACCCGGGATTGAACCAGGGACCTTTAGATCTTCAGTCTAACGCTCTCCCAACTGAGCTACTTCGGCTGGCTACGACAACAGTTTCTTCCGTTTCTTTTTCAGTACTTGATTGGTTTCAACTTTCGCTTTTAGGTCGGACGTTCTTTAAGCATAGCTGGCCAACAGTGTTGCCTATCCAGAAATCCACGAAGCCTATTGTCTTCCACCCATGCCAGTTGGATCCAATTCCTGGCAGCGGGTCATGGATAGGTGGAGGGAGATTTCGAAGAGAGCTGACAGTGAGGGATTCAATGGAAAGCCTTTCTGCTCTTCCGCATCCTGTCACTGGATCCCTACACAGCTCCAAAGACAAAGACAACTAAGGAAATATTCCCTGGGGTCCCTCATTTTTCTCCTCTTCTCGTTCTCTCGTCTCTCTTAGTCTCCAAAAACGCTGAGAACTGGAATCCAATCTGGCTGTAAATTTGCTAAAGAGCACAATGTACTTGAACATTACCAGACTAAGCATTCATCACCACATTCCCAACTTACAGGGAAGCAACGGTCACAACAATTAGGAAATTTAAAATGGCATATCGTACCAGCAGTTTCTTCACAAGAATTTTTGAAAAATGAAAATGAGGATGGAACCAGGTACGTTTGTGATTGGTTCCTTTGTTAGCCACGCAAGGAAACCGTTTACTGGTGAGGTAATTAAATAGTGTTCACTTGTAGTATCCTAACAAATATGTGTAGAGAAAAGAAACTTGTTGAAGACTGTCTTTTGGTGAGAATAGTTGATGAGACAGTTGAGGACATTGGAACAACCATCAACAGTTAATTTAAAAAATAAGGCAGGTGATATGGCCTGGTTTTCCTTGACTCTTGATGAGTCCACAGATGTTACCAACATTATTCAGTTGTTTGTTAGAGGAGTCAATGCCAGTTGGGAGTGACTGAAGAAATAACCTACATGAGTAGTCTACGTGGAAAAACTACTGGTGAGAATACTTTCTGAGAAGTTGAAAAAACAACCATTCATTACACCCTGAAGTGAAATCTGCTAACATGTGTTATAACTGGGGGTGGTAAAATTACGAAAGGAACAGAAAAAGGGTTGTTGAACACGTTTCAAAACTTGTGAAAAATGTAAGCTATGGTTATTTATTGTATCACTCATCAGCAGGTACTTTGTGGGAAATGTTTGAATGTATCATATTGAACAAGAAATGTCAATAATGAATTTAGTTCACTCTGGTAGTCCCAAGCATTGTCACTTTTGCACATTTTTATCACAAATAGTAGCTGAAGGTCCTGGCTTGTCCACCCACGTAGGGTTTGATGACTTAGCAGTGACAAGTTGTGGTTTTTGAGCTCAGGGCTGAGAGGAAAATTATTTTGAACGGGAAGAAATGCCCTCACCTCAAGTACTACTAGTAAACACTGAATGGCTTTGGAAATTAGCTTCTGTTTCAGATTGCATAAAGCCTTTTAATGAGTTTAACCCAAATTACAAGGCAAAATGATGCTCATATAGAAAACATATGATATGTATGTATATGAAACGTACACTTCAGTAAGGTCATTTCGATGACAGTTAATGTTGGTAGAGTCACAAGTAGCATCAAGCTGTTCCACACATTTCCCAACTGTCGAAAAGATGCAAGATCTCCACTACCACACAAATTTTCAGCAGATACATGTTTCTGAGCTCATAGCAGTGAGGTTTTTTTTTGGATCTTAAGTGTTTTTTGGATCTTAATGCAAGTGCAAAAGAGATTTCCGTATTTCAAAATCCATTTAACTGTGCCATCTAGGAGCTTAAACCTAACCTTCCATCAGAAGTGACTGATCTGCAATGTAATGACATGTTAAAAGGCAAATATCAAAAGAATAGTAGAACTCTACAAATGGCTTTCATGCAAAAATATGCTAAAAATCAGCACTTGGCCGTTCCTATATCTGTGAGAAGATATTTTCAAAGACGAAATGTTAAAGTCTCATTACAGATCATTACAGAGCATTAGCAATCAGTTTTGATGGTAGGAAACATGAACTTTGAACTCTAATTAGGCAAACTGTTATCTTGAAAGATAATTCCATTCTTTTCCTTTTATTAGCGGTAATAATTGTACTCAGTTATTGTTATTATGTTTTAAACTTCATTTAAAAAGCAGAAATTTTTCTCTCTTGATATGTAAATACCCATATAATATCCTTGATTTTGCCATTTGACCTGCAAAGTCTAAAATATTTACTACTTGGACATTTACTGAAATAGTTTACCAACTCCTGCACTAGAGGATTATCTTCAGCCAGTCTTGGAGAAATGTGTTGGTGAGAAGAGCAGCAGCATCCTTTCTGCAAAGTCTCTGCAGTGGCCATTCTCTTACAAGCCAAGAATGGCTGTGGCAGAGGCTACAGTAGACATTATTCTCTGAATTCAGTTGTGAGGATGGGATACCGGAGTGGCTGTGTGTGTCTATTTCAAGCAGGCATCTTGGATCTTGGAAATAACTATGGAGTGGATTCAGGGATCCAAATAGGCCTGCAGTAAGATAAACCTGACTCCAGATGATCACATGACCTCCATAAGCCACTGCTATGACTGATGGACCACAATAGCATTTCACGTTCATGTCAGTTCAGAGGCATGTTCAATAGAGTCCAAGTTGTCCGATATGTCTCTTCCTCCAAAACACAGTTGCCTTGGTAAAGGGACTTTCTTTAGGGAAAACTAGAAAAAATATATTTACCATATACATTTTTAGCTGTGTACCAAGGTCCTTTCTCAAGTGGACCCAGTCTCTCTTCATTCAAGGAGATCTGGATTGGATTCCTGACATGTGAGGAATTAAGGTAGGAAAGGCCAGTTGGAAGCCATCGGAATTCTCTCTACCTGCCCAGATAACACACACAAAGGAAACTGCCTTCCTAGAGGAATTCCAAAGAGAAGTACCGTCAGCAAGGACTTGAAAATGTAGGGAGTGGTGATTCTTACACATCTCTATTCAGCTTGCCTATTTGGCCTGTGCAGAAGACAGAATTATCAAGGAAAATGGCAGTGCACTATTGTGAATTTAATCGAGACTCCAATTACACCTGCTGTTCCTGCCGTGATTTCTTTACTGAAGTAAATCATCATAGCCGCTCGTACTTGCTGTGCAGCTATTGGTGTGGAAAGTATTGCATTCTTTATGCCTATAAAAACTGACCGCTCTTATGGGCTGAATTGTGTCCCTCCAAAATGCATGTGTTGAAGTCCCAAACCCTAGTACCTCTGATGTGACTGTGTTTGAAGATAGGGCCTTTAAAGAGATAATTAAGGTAAAATAAGGTCATACAGGTGGGCCCTAGTTCAATTTAACTCGCGTCTCTATAAAAAGAGGAGATCAGGACGCAGCCAACATGCAGACCGAGGAAGGACCATGTGAGGACACAGCAAGAAGGTGGCCATCTGCAAGCCCAGGAGAGAGGCCTCAGAAGAAACCCAATCTGCTGACATCTTCATCTGGGACTCTAGCCTGTGAGAAAATAAATTTCTGGCGTTTAAGCCATTCCCTGTGTGGTGTTTTGTTGTGGCAGCCCTAGAAAACCAATATAGCCATCAGGCATGGTTTGCCTGTGGCTGGGAAGGCCAACAAGATCCCTCCACTCTCACCTCAGGGTCATATAAATTTTCCAGCTTTCTGTAATAATCCAGTCTGCAGGGACATTGATCACTTCTCCATTTTGCAGGATAACACACTGGTCCCTTATGTTGATAGTATCGTGCTCACTGGGCCTGCTTTTGAGTCCTTGGTCTAAAAGCAGCAGCTGCTTTAGACTCCTTTGAGATACATGCAAGCCATAGAGTGAGAAATACACCCCACAAAAGTTCAGGAGCCTGTCACCGTGGTAAAATTTTTGTGGAGCATGTTGAGATAGCCCTTCAAAGGTGAAGCACTAGTTGCTTCATTGGGTTCTTACCACTAGAAAAGAAGTGGAATGTCCAATGGGCCTCTTTGAATTTTGGAGGCAGCATAGAGTCATTTGGACCTAATACTCTGACTGACCTACCAAGTAGCCTGGAAAGTCACCAGTTTTCGTTTTTTTTTAAATGAGGTATAATTGACATCTAACATTATATTAGTTTCAGGTGTACGACGTAATCATTGTACATTTGTATATTGCAAAATGATCACCACAATAAGTCTAGTTAACATTCATCACCGTATATAATTACAAAGAGATGCCCTTTCAAGTCTAAGTGATTTTCCTGCTCTCAGAACTCTGATTTTTCCCACTACACAGTGTTTGTGGAGTTGAAGACTTTAGCCAACGTAGGTGTGATTGCTCAGACTAGCTAGAAAGTGGATGGATACTGAAAATGTCAACAACTAAGTCTGAGTAAAGATCACGAATTACCTCCTTCTACTCCAAAATCACTAAGAAGTTTGCCAAGAGAAGACTGTCAATACATAAGAGAGTTGGGAATGTCGTACACCTATGAAAACTGAGGCCGTAGGCAGGTAACCAGGATCTTTTAGCTCCAGGCACAAGAGGCACCCGCTCGGTGACGGCATAAGTAGCTCCCCAACTGGAGGTGCCGGGGATTGAACCCGGGGCCTCGTGCATGCTAAGCACGCGCTCTACCACTGAGCTACACCCCCTGCTATCATCATCTAATGTCAGAACGTCTTTAACGGCAGCCCTCTATCCGCCTGTGCGTTTTGAGGACCTGAAACTGGGAGCACAAGGATCCTTCATATACAGTTATTACGGAAATTCCCAGATTGAATTCCCATTCGCGGCTACATCCAGAGAAAGGCAACTGAATGCTAGACAGAAAGGCACTGTTCCTAGGATCTGTGCCTGTTTGTCAACCTACCCCGAAGTTGGAGCTCCTCAAAACTTGAATACAGGAAGGCAACGAAGAGCCCTCTCCTAGCTCTGTCTGCGCAAAGAGCCTGAATCAATGACACCCTAGGAATCATGAGGAGAGCTAGTCTCATATTTTAGTTTGTCGGTACAGATCCCCAGTAGAAGGAACCACGATGGCTGAAGAATTTGCTGTCACCGGGAGGGCTGGGGCAGGGAAAGTAAAGACGAGCCTAGAACATCTTTCTGTGCCAGAAGGTAAGAAAGTGCTCAAACAGTAAGAGTGTGCTCAAACGGACAGCGGATCTACGAGACAAATCTTGGAAACATCGAGCATTAAAATGAATAATGAGCAATAAAGGGATATAGTCTAATGGATAAAATAAGAATACTTGAGTTCATACTGATAAGAAAGAAAAAGAAAAAGATGAAGGAACGAAAGAAGAAGAAAAAGAAAGAAAGGAGAGAAAGTTTTCCTTCTGGCAGTATGCCAATTAATAAGAGTGGTAAGAATGATAGAGTCATCATTTTCCACTGTCATGCAGTGATTGACTCAGGTATAATTCATCAGTCAGTGCCAAAGCTATGGGGGAAAGTTTGATGGGTGACAAGATCTTTGTGTAGTCTCAAAGTGTGTCCTCAGTGTATTTCTTATGAAAATGATAACTTGGCCATGAAGAAACTCAGCAGACAATACCTTACCCCAAATCATCAAATTTATGTCACCACAATGGTGATACTGACACCATGCACCTCTTGATGAGATAAACTGTGAAGTAAACAGTATCACTCCTGTGGTGTTCTGGCTAAAAATGCATCATCATCTGAATGGAATCAGGAAGAAACATCAGTCAAACCAAAATTGAAAACCATCATACATATCAACTGTCACACACTCTTCAAAAATCGTCAATGTCATGAAAGATAAAGAAAGGTTGAGAAACTATCTCAAATTAAAAAGACTAAAGAGACAAGATAGTTACATAAAATGTGTCCTTCTGGAGTGGTCCCAGATCTGGGGAAAAAATGCAATCCCAGACATTATTTGAACAATTAGCAACGTTTGAGTATGGATGGTATATTGGATAGTAGTGTTGTATCAATATTAAATCCCCTATTTTGACAATTTTATTATGCTTACATAAGGGAGAGACTTTAAAAAATACACTGAAAAATGTTGGGGCAGAGGGATATGTTTGCCAACCATGCTCAAATCTTTCAGGAAAAAAAAAATAACCCATGTGTGTATGTAAAGAGAGAGAAGGAGAACTAGCAAATGTTGCAAGATGTTTACAATAGATAAACCTGGGTGTGTAAGATAGTTTTTGCAACTGGCTTTAAGTTTGAAATTATCTCCAAAAAAAGTTCAAAAAATTCTTCCTTTTAAAATTTCCTTCCTCTTGTACCAAAAGGCTGCCAGAATGACACAAAAGGTAATATATAGTGATTCAAACACGAGTACTGTGTGTGCCACCTCTGGGAGTTTAGACCTTGATGGGGAAATGAGAATTAATTTCTGATATCCGACTCCAAATGCAGAGTAGGGAAGATGAAGAATGCTTGGGATTGGCATAGAATTTTGAGGGGTGCTATCTCTTTGACTCTTCCTTTAGGTATGCAGGAAGCGAGAAGGTCCCCTAAGTGAAGCAACCTGAAAGTGTTTGTCCCACCTAAGACTTGGCTTGTCTTTTCTAAGCCTGTCATGGTTTGGAGAGTGCCTCACTGCTCTTTCCTTTGAAGGACAGACAAACTGAGCACATTGGAAGGCATGTGTGTAGTTGAGTTTTTGTTTTTGACAAAGTAGCCACTGGTCTCGGTGGCTTCGAAGAGAACAGCAGGTAGCCACATTTTCTTGACCCTATTGTAGCTATAGTGGGACCTGTTTCAATGAGAAATAGAATCTGCTGGCAGTTTTGAGCTTAGGTACTTAAGTTTTGGCTGGGAGTGTCTATTTGTTAGCACATTGGTCTTGTAAGGCAAAGGAAAGGATGAAAAACATAGGTTAGGCAGCAACCAAATATTTTTGAATTGAAGAGATTTTCATGATCAAAATGTCTTTAATCCTGGATAGTTAGTTAGAAAATTAAACTTTTGATTTGATGGTCCAGGATTTGAGTCGCTTTTCAGACCCTGGCAGTGTTTTTCGTTTCCCCTACTTAATTCTAACAGATCCTAGGAAAACCAAGCTTTCTTCTGGAGAAGTTGTCCACACATTTGCTCCTCTCACTTGCAGTTCTTGGCTAAACAGGAAAATGAAGAGCTGGAAACCAGAGTGACATATATTGACTAGCAACTTTCTATTCTGTTCTACTAGTCAATATAGGGGAGGTTCCTTACAATATTAAGAAAGAAACTACAAATTTAAAAGCAATGTAGCAAGTAATTAGGGAAGGAAAAGATATGACCAGTAAACTGGAAAATGCTGGTAGGATTTTTAGTTTACAATTCATTGATAAATTAGAAGTTTAAATAACTTGATCCTAGAACAGAGGATTGATTGAATTCCTAGGTATGAGTGAGGAGGTGGCCAGCATCAAAGGATCACCAACTTTTTCTCTGAGTGTGGGAAGAAAAGTTATGGTGACTGTCATAGAACTTGGGGACTTCCAAATTTAGGTTTGAATTGAGAGCCCAGTGGCTTAAACAGATTAGTCAGGCACTTGTTGAATTAAAGTTCTAAAATCTCATGTATTTTGGCCAGAGTGAGACTTTGTAAGTTCATTGTGAGTTCATTCATAGAAAAGTCTATGGCCATTTTGGGAACATCAATGTTGCCTAAAAGATTAGTGGGCTAGAAGACATAAGAAACCATAAAATTCTTGAAATAAGGTCATTATAGTTGTCTCTCTTGATTTCTGGTCACTGCTCCATTATTTGAACAGGCAGCAACTTCTTCCCCAGCATACACCAGGCACTGATCACTTGCTTCTCAGCCTTCTGGAATATTCTGGAGGAAAAGCTGAGGGAAGAAACTGTGGCTCATGTTTTCAGTAGGATGATGTTTCCTTTAATTGAAATTACCTGAAAATCCCATGTTCTTCACTGTAGAGGATGAACATTGCTTGCCCCCCAAAAACCAGAAGAATTGGGGATGGGTCTTTCCACTTTTTTGTTTCCTACCCTTAAATTTATTGGTTTCAAACTTTTCCCAAATCCAGGAATAAATGTGCTTGGACTGAATGATGATGCCTTTTTTGGGTGAGTGACAGATGATGAGGATCATTTATTGCCAGGTCTAGGAAAGTTTGAATTTTGAAGGCATTGAAACTAAGTGGGCTTCCCAAGGACAAGCTGAAATCCAGCTCACAGAACCCCAGGTTGAATTCTGACTGTGGTCAATATGAAACTGACTGTATAATGTAGCTGGAGGTAACAAGTGGATAATAGTAATAACAATGGATTACATTAAATGAGTATATCACTTCCCTGATAGACAGACTCCCTAAGAAATGAAGTAATTAACAAGTCACACAGGTCACAGTCAACATGTAGCAGGGTAAGTTTCAAAACCAGGCAGATTTCCTCTAGAGCAACTGCTCCAGATTTCTCCTTTAGAGACAGGAATCCTGAAGTCAAAAGTTGAGAAGAGTGACTTTCAGATTCATTTGTCTTTGAAAATGTGATTATCACTTACAGGGAAGAGGTGGTCCTACATGATTTCTTAATGTTATGCAATTCTCAATTCTCATCCATTTCTTCAGTCAATAATTCTAGATGTCCACTAGGAACTTTGGAGTCTCATCATCTGGTTCAAGGCCTAGAATTCAGTAAAGTCTTGTATAATGTTTGCTGAAGATTTGGAAAGAGGTTGGTAAAGGAAAGGCAGCATTGTGTCCCAGTCATCCTCAGGATTTGTGATATGGGTAGAATCTCAGGTTGGTTTTATTTTATTAAGACTCTTGAAAAGCAGAGACAAAAATGCAAACTTTCCAACTCATATTAGAGGTTAGTGGAGGGGGGCGAGCCCCCAGGTTGAGTGGTTAAGTTCAGGTGCTCTGCTTCTTCTGATCCTTGGCCTGGACATGGCACCGCTCATCAGGCCATGCTGAGACGGCGTCCCACATGCCACAACTAGAAGGACCCACAACTAAAATGCACAACTATGTACTGGGGAGCGTTGGGGAGATGAAGGAAAAATAAAAAGTTTTAAAGAAGTTAGTGGAGGTTTTGCATCATTTTCCTTTCATACTCCTTGCTGGTAACATTTGGAATCAAAGACATTTGGAACAAGATCTAAGAATGCAGCCATTGGGTAAAGAAACTGAATTTTCTTTCTAGAGACCAGAATATGAAGAGGCTGCCAGTGGCAGAGAAGAGGGAAGAGAGAAGTTGGCAGACAGAACTTCCTTTCCTCTTTCTAATTCAGTAGAAAAGATGTGTGCTCATGTTGATGTCTTTGAAGCCATAATAACTTTGAAAATCCCTAACAAGTCAATAAGTGAACAAGAAATATTGAGAAGAGCCTGGATAATGCAAAGTACAGTAATCATATTGACAAAAAAAAAAAAAAGCAGAAGAAGTGATTGTTCTTTTATTAAAATGTGAAGGTTCCAGGCCACTTGTAAAATATTCCCTTTTTTCTTTGCAGCTGATAATATCCATTTTTACATGAAAACATTTTGCTGCTTCTCTATAGGGCATCCTCCATTTGATAATAACTGAAGTTTGCAGAAAACATTATATTTATATATTTAAAAAGGAGAATGGGGTGCCGACCCAGCGGTTAAGTTCACATGTTCCACTTGGGAGGCCCGGGTTCTCCGTTGGAATCCTGGGTGCAGACATACACACCGCTTGTCAAGCCATGCTGTGGCAGGCATCCCACATGTAAAGTAGAGGGAGATGGGCACGGATGTTAGCTCAGGGCTAGTCTTCCTCAGAAAAAGAGGACAATTGGCAGCAGCTGTTAGCTCAGGGCTAGTCTGCCTCAAAAGAAGAAGAAGAAGAAGGAGGAAGAGGAGGAGGAGGAGGAGGAGGAGGAGGAGGGGGAGGGGGAGGAGGAGGAGGAGGAGGAGGAGAAGAAGAAGAAGAAGAAGAAGAAGAAGAAGAAGAGGAAGAAGGAGGAAATGAGATAAGTGAGGAAATATAAAACAATTGGATAGTAAGAAATATTTGAGTATATGTAGGATATCTAATTGACAATGCAAGCTTATTTTATTTTTTCATGTGTCATTCTTGGCAGCACTCTAGCTCATCAAAAGCCATTGTTTTATCGACCGATGTCCATCCACCCCACCACCTAGAGAGGGTTGGTACCAATTATCATCTCTCTTTGAATTTTGGACCAAATTTTTGATTGTAGTCACTGTGAGGATTAGGTAAAGGAAGTAAAACCAGTAGAAAAATAGTGAGAAAATACTCTGTTCCTATTCTTTTCTACTATGCCATTATGGTGATGTTTCTTTGATCATGTGAGATAAGGTTTTGTCTGCTGAGCTTCTTCACGGCCAAGTTATCACTCATAAGAAATAAGTCGAGGACACAGTTTGAGACTACACAAAGATCTTGTCCCCTATCAAACCTTCACCCATAGCTTTGGCACTGACTGATGAATTTTGCCTGAGTCAATCATTGCAGGACAGTGGAAAATGATGACTCTATCATTCTTTCCACACTTATTAATTGGCATACTGCCAGAAGGAAAACTTTCTCTCCTTTTTTTCTTTTTCTTCTTCTTTCGTTCCTTCATCTTTTTCTTTTTCTTTCTTATCAGTATGAACTCAAGTATTCTTATTTTATCCATTAGACTATATCCCTTTATTGCTCATTATTCATTTTAATGCTCGATGTTTCCAAGATTTGTCTCGTAGATCCGCTGTCCGTTTGAGCACACTCTTACTGTTTGAGCACTTTCTTACCTTCTGGCACAGAAAGATGTTCTAGGCTCGTCTTTACTTCCCCTGCCCCAGCCCTCTCGGTGACAGCAAATTCTTCAGCCATCGTGGTTCCTTCTACTGGGGATCTGTACCGACAAACTAAAATATGAAACTAGCTCTCCTCATGGTTCCTAGGGTGTCATTGATTCAGGCTCTTTGCGCAGACAGAGCTAGGAGAGGGCTCTTCGTTGCCTTCCTGTATTCAAGTTTTGAGGAGCTCCAACTTCGGGGTAGATTGACAAGCAGGCACAGATCCTAGGAACAGTGCCTTTCTGTCTAGCATTCAGTTGCCTTTCTCTGCATGTAGCCGCGAATGAGAATTCAATCTGGGAATTTCCGTAATAACTGTATACGAAGCATCCCTGTGCTCCCAGTTTCAGGTCCTCAAAACGCACAGGTGGATAGAGGGCTGCCATTAAAGATGTTCTGACATTAGGTGATGACAGCAGGGGGTGTAGCTCAGTGGTAGAGCGCGTGCTTAGCATGCACGAGGCCCCGGGTTCAATCCCCGGCACCTCCAGTTGGGAGGCTCTTTATGCCTTGGCAGAGCACTCTGCAGATGCGTCTTGAGCCCGCAGCTAAAGGTAACCAGACCTGCCTACGGCCTCGGTTTTCATAGGTGTTGATGTTACCGACTCTCTTATATATTGAGAGTCTTCTCTTAGCAAACTTCTTAGTGATTTTGGAAGGTAGTTCGTGATCTTCACTCAGACTTGTTGAAATTTGCAGTATCCATTCACTTTCTAGCTACTCTGAGCAATCACTCCTATGTTGGCTAAAGTCTTCAACTCCACAAACACTGTGTAGTGGGAAAAATTCGAGTTCTGAGAGCAGGAAAATCACTTACACTTGAAAGGGCATCTCTTTGTAATTACATATGGTGATGAATGTTACCTAGACTTATTGTGGCGATCATTTTGCAATATATAAATATCCAATAATTATATTGTACACCTGAAACTAATATAATGTTATATGTCAATTATACCTCATTTTAACAAAAACCCAAAAACTGGTGACTTTCCAGGCTACTTGGTAGGTCAGTCAGAGTATTAGGTCCAAATGACTCTATGCTGCCTCCAAAATTCAGAGGCCCATTGGACATTCCACTTCTTTTCTGGCGGTAGGAGCCCGATGAAGCAACTAGTGCTTCGCCTTTGAAGGGCTATCTCAACATGCTCCACAAAAATTTTACCACGGTGACAGGCTCCTGAACTTTTGTGGGGTGTATTTCTCACTCTATGGCTTGCATGTATCTCAAAGGAGACTAAAGCAGCTGCTGCTTTTAGACCAAGGACTCAAAAGCAGGCCCAGTGAGCACGATACTATCAACATAAGGGACCAGTGTGTTATCCTGCAAAATGGAGAAGTGATCAATGTCCCTGCAGACTGGATTATTACAGAAAGCTGGAAAATTTATATGACCCTGAGGTGAGAGTGGAGGGATCTTGCTGGCCTTCCCAGCCACAGGCAAACCATGCCTGATGACTGTGTTAGTTTTGCAGGGCTGCCACTAAAACACCATACATGGAATGGCTTAAACGCCAGGAATTTATTTTCTCACAGGCTAGAGTCCCAGATGAAGATGTCAGCAGATTGGGTTTCTTCTGAGGCCTCTCTCCTGGGCTTGCAGATGGCCACCTTCTTGCTGTGTCCTCACATGGTCCTTCCTCGGTCTGCATGTTGGCTGTGTCCTAATCTCCTCTTTCTATAAGGAAGTGAGTTAAATTGAACTAGGGCCCACCTGTATGACCTTATTTTACCTTAACTATCTCCTTAAGGGCCCTGTTTTCAAACACAGTCACATCAGAGGTACTAGGGTTTGGGACTTCAACACATGCATTTTGGAGGGACATGATTCAGCCCCTAACAATGGTCAGTTTTTATAGGCATAAAAAATGAAATACTTTCCACACCAATAGCTGCACAGCAAGTATGAGCGGCTATGATGATTTGCTTCAGTAAAGAAATCACGGCAGGAACAGCAGGTGTAATTGGAGTCTTGATTAAATTTACCATGGTGCACTGATGTTTTTCTTGATAATTCTGTCTTCTGCACAGGCCAAATAGGCAAGCTGAATAGAGATGTGGTAAGAATCACCACCCTCTACATTTTCAAGTCCTTGCTGACAGTACTTATCTTTAGAATTCCTCCAGGAAGGCAGTTTCCATTGTGTTTACCATTTGGGCAGGTAGAGAGAAGTCCGATGGCTTCCAACTGGCCTTTCCTACCTTAATTCCTCACATCTCAGGAATCCAATCCAGATCTCCTTGAATGAAGAGAGACTGGGTCCACTTGAGAAAGGACCTTGGAACACAGCTAGAAATGTATATCGTAAATATGCTTTTTCTAGTTTTCCCCAAAGAAAGTCCCTTTACCAAGGCAACTGTGTTTTGGAGGAAGAGACATAATCGGATGACTTGGACACTGTTGAACATGCCTCTGAACTGACATGAACGTGAAATGCTATTGTGGTCCATCAGTCATAGCAGTGGCTTATGGAGGTCATGTGATCATCTGGAGTCAGGTTTATCTTACTGCAGGCCTATTTGGATCCCTGAATCCACTCCATAGTTATTTCCAAGATCCAAGATGCCTGCTTGAAATAGACACACACAGCCACTCCGGTATCCCATCCTCACAACTGAATTCAGAGAATAATGTCTACTGTAGCCTCTGCCACCGCCATTCTTGGCTTGTAGAGAATGGCCACTGCAGAGACTTTGCAGAAAGGATGCTGCTGCTCTCCTCACCAACACATTTCTCCAAGACTGGCTGAGGATAGTCCTCTAGTGCAGGAGTTGGTAAACTATTTCAGTAAATGTCCAAGTAGTAAATATTTTAGACTTTGCAGGTCAAATGGCAAAATCAAGGATATTATATGGGTATTTACATATCAAGAGAGAAAAATTTCCGCTTTTTAAATGAAGTTTAAAACATAATAACAATAACTGAGTACAATTATTATGACTAATAAAAGGAAAAGAATGGAATTATCTTTCAAGATAACAGTTTGCCTAATTAGAGTTCAAAGTTCATGTTTCCTACCATCAAAATTGATTGCTAATGCTCTGTAATGATCTGTAATGGGGTTTTAACATTTCGTCTTTGAAAATATCTTCTCACAGATATAGGAAGGGCCAAGTGCTGATATTAATCTACGAGTGTCTGATTTTTAGCATATTTTTGCATGAAAGCCATTTGTAGAGTTCTACTATTCTTTTGATATTTGCCTTTTAGCATGTCATTACATTGTAGATCAATCACCTCCGATGGAAGCTTAGGTTTAAGCTCCTCAATGGCACAGTTAAATGGATTTTGAAATACGGAAATCTTTTTTGCACTTGCATTAAGATCCAAAAAACAATTAAGATCCAAAATTCCTCACTGCTATGAGCTCAGAAAAACGCATCTGCTGAAAATTTGCGTGGCAGTGGAGATCTTGCATCTTTTCGACAGCTGGGAAGCGTAGGGAACAGCTTGATGCTACTTGTGACTCTACCAACATTAACTGTCATCGAAATGACCTTACTGTAGTGTACGTTTCATATATATGCATACATATTATATGTTTTCTATATAAGCATCATTTTGCCTTGTAATTTGGGTTAAACTCATTAAAAGGCTTTATGCAATCTGAAACAGAAGCTAATTTCCAAAGCCATTCAGTGTTTACTAGTAGTACTTGAGGTGAGGGCATTTCTTCCCGTTCAAAATAATTTTCCTCTCAGCCCTGAGCTCAAAAACCACAACTTGTCACTGCTAAGTCATCAAACCCTACGTGGGTGGACAAGCCAGGACCTTCAGCTACTATTTGTGATAAAATGTGCAAAAGTGACAATGCTTGGGACTACCAGAGCGAACTAAATTCATTATTGACATTTCTTGTTTAATATGATACATTCAAATATTTCCCACAAAGTGCCTGCCGATGAGTGATACAATAAATAACTGTAGCTTATACTTTTCACAAGTTTTGAAACGTATTCAACTAAGCATTTTTCTGCTCCTTTGGTAATTTCACCACCCCCGGTTATAACACATCTTAGCAGATTTCACTTCAGGGTGTAATGAATGGTTGTTTTTTCAACTTCTCAGAAAGTATTCTCACCAGTAGTTTTTCCACGTAGACTACTCATGTAGGTTATTTCTTCAGTCACTCCCAACTGGCATTGACTCCTCTAACAAACAACTGAATAATGTTGGTAACATCTGTGGACTCATCAAGAGTCAAGGAAAACCAGGCCATATCACCTGCCTTATTTTTTAAATTAACTGTTGATGGTTGTTCCAATGTCCTCAACTGTCTCATCAACTATTCTCACCAAAAGACAGTCTTCAACAAGTTTCTTTTCTCTACACATATTTGTTAGGATACTACAAGTGAACACTATTTAATTACCTCACCAGTAAACGGTTTCCTTGCGTGGCTAACAAAGGAACCAATCACAAACGTACCTGGTTCCATCCTCATTTTCATTTTTCAAAAATTCTTGTGAAGAAACTGCTGGTACGATATGCCATTTTAAATTTCCTAATTGTTGTGACCGTTGCTTCCCTGTAAGTTGGGAATGTGGTGATGAATGCTTAGTCTGGTAATGTTCAAGTACATTGTGCTCTTTAGCAAATTTACAGCCAGATTGGATTCCAGTTCTCAGCGTTTTTGGAGACTAAGAGAGACGAGAGAACGAGAAGAGGAGAAAAATGAGGGACCCCAGGGAATATTTCCTTAGTTGTCTTTGTCTTTGGAGCTGTGTAGGGATCCAGTGACAGGATGCGGAAGAGCAGAAAGGCTTTCCATTGAATCCCTCACTGTCAGCTCTCTTCGAAATCTCCCTCCACCTATCCATGACCCGCTGCCAGGAATTGGATCCAACTGGCATGGGTGGAAGACAATAGGCTTCGTGGATTTCTGGATAGGCAACACTGTTGGCCAGCTATGCTTAAAGAACGTCCGACCTAAAAGCGAAAGTTGAAACCAATCAAGTACTGAAAAAGAAACGGAAGAAACTGTTGTCGTAGCCAGCCGAAGTAGCTCAGTTGGGAGAGCGTTAGACTGAAGATCTAAAGGTCCCTGGTTCAATCCCGGGTTTCGGCACATAGAGGACTCAGTTTTAGTCAACGTCAAAAGTGATTTGCTTCCCTGTGAGTCAGGAAATGTTGTGAGTGGTTTTCGCTCTGATGACGTTCTCATACGCTCTATGTCCTTCTCAAGCTAAAGTGTAATTGCGCAACAAGCGCAACGCTGTGCCGTGATTCCATGATAAAGGAGTTGACCATCAAAGCGCACTTTTCTCTTATTGTTTTCACAGGATCTGTAAGCAGTGGCAATAAAAAGATAAGAATAAGATTGGGTCCAGAGATGCACATGGCACTGAAAAAGTTGTGGGCCCATTACTGAGTCGCTGCGAGTTGTGGCCCGCACAGCAGCGGTGGGAAGGGAAAGGAGCGCGCAGTTCGTCTCTGTCGCACCTACGCTCCGTTGCAGCCCGAAAGCATCCACACACAATACACAAAGTAAGCGGCTGTGTTCGAACAAAACTTTGCCCATGGACAGTGAAATTTGAATTTTATGTAAAATTCGTGTGTCACGTAACACTATTCTTCGTTTTATTTTCTCAACCGTTTAAAATTAAAAATGCTGCTCGTTTCGCAGCACATATACTAAAATCGGAAAGATACAGAGATTAGCAGGGTCCCTGCTGCAAGGATGACACGCAAATTCATGACACGTTGCTTTTCTTTTTCTTTTTTTAATGTAAAAAAAAACCATTCTTAGTTCGAAGACAATAATTTACCAACCAGTAGGGTGGAGGATCCCATTGCAAAAACTCAGAATTTTAAGACCAGGTGAGATCTCCGTAGCCTGTTACGGCTCAGAAATAACCGGAGAATACATGCGAACAAACGGAACAGGAACCCCTGGGGATTCGAACTTGTGTTTCCCCGGAATAAAATTTGAAAGTCTGCGGAGTGAGCTACCGGAGTCCATAGGTCCAGCTGCTGTGCATATATTCAACTAATTCGTTTCTTAGATCTCGTCCTAGTTTGTAAATCTCTTTGGCATACTCTTCCTTGCAGAGAAAATTCCATTTGAAAGAGACGCCATAATCGCTGGCTCTCTCCTCTTTCTGTCTCCCACTCCTCGAGGCGTCCAGAACCAGAGCTGAAGCGTCCCCTAGAAGACGTCGCCGCAGGGTTTGCAGACCATATTGCTGGACTCGAGGTGTTTTCATTTCCTGGTAAGTATTGTACGTTCACCCCTTTCTCTCTTTTTTATTTCGCCGCGCGGAGTCAAACTCTCGAGGAGGCGCCCCATGCGTCTTCGTGTCTGTTTACATTGTTTTCCATTTATCTTGCAGCCTTTGTAGACAGAGGGGGAGAAAAATGAGGAGAGAGATTTAAAGACACGAGAGTACGTTCCATAACGGGCCTCTCTCGGTTGGAGGATGGAACTGCCACTCAGGCAGTCCCTTGGCAAGCCGACCTGGGAGCCGGCCACCGTGGGAAGACCGTGAGGAAGAGTGTCTTTTCGGCTCGCCTGCGGTGCCAGAGTCACAGGACCGGATTCAGAGTAGGGGCTTCAGAAACAAAGGAACTGAACACACTACCCTCCGTTCTGCCAACTATTACGTCCTCGAAGACTCCTGGAAAAGGAAGGTTATCAGTCCCGAACCTTTCCTCAGTAGCTGAGTGTCCTGGTGAACGTGGCTGAGCTGTGGAGAGAACACTGAGCAGGGAAGAAGGCCCAGGTGTGATCTTCGTTCCTCCACCCTTGCACTCTTCCAGCCACAGCTCCCCGACCATGTCCGGCCTCTCCTCTCTCGTTCTTTTTTGTTTTTCTTACTTTTGTTTTCGCATTTCTTTATTCGTCTTTTCCTGCTCACACTCGAGAGACACGAGTTATCCAGTTTGCGGCTTTTAGTACTCAAGCGATTGTACTCGTGCAGCTTTGGAGTCGACGGCCTGACGTGATTATGTGAGAACAAGGAAGCCTGGGTCGCGTGGGACAACGCGGACACGCACTCTTCGCCCAGGGCAGCAAGCACGCCAGCTCCACGTGAACGTGCCGGTCAACGGTTCATTCGCAAAATCACGGACCAGCGCGGGGGGGAAAGAACGAAAGGGAAACAATAAGAGGACCACGGAGCATTTCCTACTCTATTTTCTCAGCCAAGTCCTTCTCAAGAAAGAGGCTGCAGGCTGAGGAGCAAAACGCTTGCCACTCGTTTTCTTCCTCCCCTTTCTACTTTCCAGGCTCCACTGATGCAATTCAGCTCGGTCACCAGACGCTGATCTCAGTGGGTCTCAGTTCTTCTGCGCGGATGGACGCTGCACACGAACGCCACTTTCCACAAGAAGGCTGGGAGATCCAAACCCCAACGTGAAAATAATTACTTGGATGAGTGAATGTAGACTTTTCTAGTGCGACTGGAATGGCTAGATTGAGAAAGAATTTAGACGAAGAGCGCCGGATCTGTTCCCTGGCTTTGGCGGTCGTCAGGTTTAGTCAAAAACGATTCTTTAGCAATTCACATACAGAAGCTTCCTGACCACAGACATGCTCTTGCATCCATGTTTGAAGTGAACCGTCTAGAGGGCTGAAATGGGGAGAATCGGAATGCCATGCTGTCAAATCTTTTAGTCACCGTATTTAAATAAATTGAAGAAATGCTCTGTGGTACACATCAGAAAACCACACGGAATCATTGGAGGAACCAGCGGTGAAAGGGTTTGGAAATAAATGGCCATTATCAGCTGCCAGATGAAAGTGAACCCTTGTCAGAGGTTTCAGGTATTTACTTTTATTCTTTCTAATTTCTGTGCCAATCTTACCAGGCGAGTCGTTGCATTCTCGGAGGGAAAGGAATTTGATGGTCTTGTTCCAACTGCTAACCTTACTCCACCGCCCGGTGCCTGTCCTTGAAATGTCCCCTTCTTCACACTGAAATATTTGTTTTTTAAGAGTAGGTGTAGTTCTGAAGTTCTGTTTTATACTATTTGGAACAAAACACAAGATGGAAGGGTGGAGCCAGAACTGAGAACCGTCTGGGAACGTGCGCTGGAGCCTGCGTGTCAGCTGGAACTTTGGATTCAGCGCAGGCGGGCTCCACTCGAGGCTGCCCTGTGGCTTTGACTCGCTCATTCACGCCAGGGCACTGAATTGTGGGAAAGTAGCTTTTCCATCACAAAATGGTAAGACGACAAGCCGGCTAGTGTCTGGCTTTTTTCTTGCTAATTCTTTGGCCAGACTGAGAAGATGCCAACAGAGGGAATGGCAACACCCTACTGACAATTCTGGAATCTGGTATCTGAGTGAGAGACACCAGATAAAAAGAGTTTTATGAGGCCATTGTCAGGCTTTGAAGACTGGTGTTACTTTCCAAAGAAGTCAGCATAACCTTTTGGAATCAGACATATTTATTTGGTTATCTTTTTTTTTTCATGTGCAAATAATCATCATTTGTCTCCTGCCCAAGATTTTATAATTCTCTCTCTTTTTTTTTTTTTTTTTTTTTTTTTGCCTCTCTCATTCCTGTTGTTTGTAACTCAAGCCTGGTTTTCAAAAGAGTGACTTGCTGCTGTAAATCAAAGCAACGATACCACCTGCTTCAAATCTGTTCTTCTACTTCGTCCTTTTACCGTTTTCCTTGAGTCTGAGTGCTTGGGTTTTTATTCCATCTGTGTTTTTTACATAAGAAAACCTATATTTTACATTCTGTGTTTTCAACTAAATTTTAACTTAAAGAGGAATAAAACCACGAAAATATGTTCATGTCTAAATGTGGAATCCTTTCAATTTTTTTTATTTTCTGGCTAACTTATCTTTTTTCCCACTTATATAAAATTTAAAAGCATTTTTCTTTCTTTTAACCGAGTGGATTTTGTAGAATTATTCCAAAACATCTTCCTCCTCACTCATCATTTTACACCGGATTATCCAATGTTTAAGTCAGTTATAAAATTGAAAAATTCATCAATGGAATAGAATAAGATGTGGGAACAAAAATAGACTCATCAGCATGCATTCTAACTCATGGAAACAGAAGTGTGAGTGTGTGGGGAGTCACTACTAGAAGGTAGCCTAATAGCCTTAGGCACCTCAGCTGTATAGCTGACAGACCTAGTGGATGGATTGATTAATAAATGGGCTGGTTAAGTGCAGTTGAATAAAGAGCTGCTAAAATGTAGTCTGTAGTTTGAAGATCTAAACTGAATTATATATTTTACCAAAGCTCTATCCTCATTTATTGAGTCTATATGATTCTTCACTTTTAACCCATTGGTGAGCTGTAAAAATCCATTAACCTATTAATAATCCATTTTTCTGTTCCTGTAATACAGTCTGTATTTCAAAGGTAAAATTGAACTTAGTAATAACTTTTGAATCTATATACATGTGTAAGTTTTTCTTTCTTTTTAAATGCAGTCCTTGCAAGTCTTCAATCAAGGTTATGCAAGCTTTCTAGCATTGAACTGGATTGTTTTTTGCCTTTGTGTCTGCTTTGCAAAATTTCAAACATCAGCATGAAGCGAGAAGAACACAGATTCACATTCCCAGTCCTGTGGTCGCGTCAGGACCCCCACTGACTCTGTCTCACCAACCACTTGCCAAACCTTTCCAAAAACATTTGTTGGACCACCGCTGAGTTTCAGGCACCGGACTAGATGATAAGCCTCCAAAACCCCTAAAGGACTCCAGAATTGTTGACTGAAAGCTTGGTAAAAGATACCTAAATTCTCTGACAATGAATAATTTCTCCCTGTTAGGTAATTATGACAACTTCAAAGAAGGGAAAAGCATTTCAAAGGATAATTTCCTCATGTGGAGTGTCATTGCCCTGCGGATCTTTTCCCCATGAAAATGTGAAGTATTCACTGAGAAGTCTAACTGCCTGACTTCCAATCTTGGCTCTTCTACATATCAGATGTGAGCCGTGGGGCCAGTTACTTGACCTTTTTGGGGATCCAGTATTTAACGACAAGTACTCAAATTGTGACTTCACTCAAATTCCCTTATTGCTATTGTTATTATATATCCATTTTCCCCAAGCACTTTAAGCAAGCAGTAACGGATTGGCCAAAGAATACTTACAGCAACACCCTAAGAAGCAGGAAATATTGGGATACTGTTAATCAAATACACCCTGTGAAGGAAAGTCACCTTGAATATAAGACCACACATTGAAGCGAAATCATTCCTGCATGCAGTTGCCAATGCATCTCTATATCACAATGTTGTTAAAGAATAATTTTCCCAAAATGATAAAATCATGACTGTCATACAAACATAAAATGAATATGTGCCAAAGATTTTATTTAACTGATTAGTCAATGAGTTAACCATTAACGAGTGGTTATTTATTTATTTTTTAAAGATTTTATTTTTCCTTTTTCTCCCCAAAGCCCCCTGGTACGTAGTTGTGTATTTTTAGCTGTGGGTCCTTCTCGTTGTGCCATGTGGGATGCCACCTCAGCATGGCTTGATGAGCAGTGCCATGTCTGAACCCAGGATTCCAACCAGCAATACCCTGGACCACTGAAGCAGAGTGCGGGAACTTAACCACTTGGCCAAGAGGCCGGCCCCTAATGAGTGATTATTAACATAATAATTAACTCATTTACTTAATGAGTAAGATGTTACAACTAGCTAAAAAGAACTCAAAGTACCACGCATTTGCAGTCAGATAAGGAATGCTGCAATGAATTTACAAAAAGATGCAAACAAAAAACAATTGTACATTTTTCTTAATGTATTTTAAATTTCTGATCTTAAAAATAATTATTATATTTATGAAGTAGTGTGTATGAAAACATACCATCCAGAATATAAATTAAAATAGATTTTGTATTTTTCCTAAATGTGGAGAAAATACTTTAACAGGGTACAGGGTGCCAAAGAGGTTTGGGGGTAAGAAAAGGCTATTTTTTAGTGGGAAAGAGGGGCCTGGGTTATGAGAGGAGGTGTAAGGTTGGATTTATTTTTATGTGTTTATTTGTTTATTACAAATAACTCACCACTTCCAAGAGCCAGCAGCACATAAACTGAGAGATGGTTGTACCTTCTTTACTTCACAGTTTTAGAGGGTTCTCGTTTCTCCTACCTCACCAACATTTGGGTGAATTTGGGAAGTCACACAAAATCACCTAAATTGTTTTGTGGGTTAACGTGTAAACACTAAAAGTCAACTGCCAGCCAAATTTCCCAGGAGTTTTCACCTTCACGTGACAAGCACATGTTCTTGTTCAATCTGTTCAAGTCAAAAGTTTTCTTTTATTGTCCGTCTTACTTTTCTATCTGATTTTTCCCTCATAATACAAGGCCAATGCGCTAAAAATCAGTTGCTGTCTCAGATGCGTAGGCCCAAAGGCCCCTGTGGATTCTGGTTCTGCGTTCGGCATTGCTCCCACTACAGTCACGCGGTGGTCTGGGCGTGGCTTTTCTGCTGCTCTTTATAAAGCTATGGATCCCAGCCCTGCGCACCGCAAACAAAAGTTCAACCACACGAGCGCCCTACAAGGTGCTCAACTTGTTCATTCAGCGAGGAAAAGAGCAACTGGTAGCTCTCAAACTACGATAATCTGGAAGAAAACAAATGCATTCTAGCGGGACGTACGTTTTCACCTACTTCGCTTAGAATAACGGTGCCTTCTCTTGTGGTGACCTGGTGAAAATGCAGGAGAGATAAGGACCTTGGATACATCCGACGTCCTCCCCTAGCCGAATACTATCGGCGATTGAAGTCCCATTCCCAGCTCCTCTTCTTGTCTCCTGCTCCTGCTCCTGCTCCTCCTCGGCGGCTTCTTCTCTCCCCTCACCAGTCTTCTCCTCCCCATTCTCCCGCCATGATACTCTCTGCTCTCTATCTCCTCTCTCCTCTCCACTCCTTCTCAGCTCTCTTTAGTTCTCAGACGTCAGTCTAGTAGTAACTCAATCTTGCTGAAATTCAGAGTCATATGGGGGAGTTTTAAAATTATGTACATTCCTGAGGTCTCCCTCCTCCACCCATGGCAGGATTTCCTCCAAAACACGTGTCTGGGTCGACTGTGGCACGCAGTTTGAATAAAGGCAGGAAACGTTTACTTTTTGTATCCCAGGAACAGACAGGGTTTGAGGACCTGTCCAGGCATAGGGAAGTCATATAAAGAACTAATTCGTTTCTTTTGCTTCTTTCCTGTTCGCCTGATTGTGGAAAGCATTCTGTCTGAAAGAGGCTATATAGACGAGAGCGTCTTTCCTGATCTTCTTTCCTGTCTTCTGTCCTTAGGGGTCTCAGAACTAGAGATGCAAGCGTCCTGGACAGAACGCCGCTTCCACATTTCCAGACACACATGCCGGGCGCAGAGGTTTAAGAAAGTGGTGACTGACACACTCTTTGCTCTTCATTTCATGCCAATATTGTGAATTAGTTACACTTCAGTCTGATCTCCCCACCTGGACCTAAATTACCTGAGCAGCTGTCATGGTACTGGTCTTTGTACCCCCCTGCACTGCCTTTTATATTTTTCTGAGAGTGCTGTAGACAGAAATGAAAGAAGTTGAAGACTCAAGAGAATATTCTATCCTGAGACTCTCCTTGATGGTAGACGGGAACCGCCACTCTGGAAGTCGTCTAGGACCAGTCCCTGGTGAGCCCGACAGTTACGAAAGATTCTAGTTGTATTAAGGGACCTTGCAGTTCAGAATGCAGTGTCTCTCTTCTCTTGAGGGTTTCAGAAACAGCAGAGTTGAATAGAGTAGATGCTGACCTTGCAGCTTAAATCTGGGAACACCGGCGGATAATAGCGCCAACCAGTTGTGTAGACTACATTTCCGGCATCCTCCTGTAGGGGGTGTAGCTCAGTGGTAGAGCGCGTGCTTAGCATGCACGAGGCCCTGGGTTCAATCCCCAGCACCTCCATGTGTCGTCGTAACTGAATTTGATTCCTCCCACCCTGGGTACCTCAGCGCATAGGAGTAATTAATCTGAATGCTAGGCCGTAAGCATGTCACTAACGCATGAATGTTCCGTGTTTTATTCGTCGTATGTCATTTGTTATTTTGGTGTTGAAGCAGTCAAGTTGGAGGCAATTCCCTAGGAATTGAAAGGAATTAGTATTAAATTATTAGTTGTGGAAGGGAAACTAGACCAACCGAAAGAAGAATAAGAAGCCCTGGGATAATTTCCTTTAGATTTCTTCTCTTTCCGCGTCTCTCTCAGCTGGTATTCCCCTGTCAATAGACAGACTGAGAAGTACAAAACTTTCACTTTTTCTTTTTCCTATGCTTCCCTATCCTTCCACACCCATCCACATACGCCCGGCATGAAAAAGCCACCACCAGAGGAGGAGAAACTATTCACTTCTGCTGATAACATACTTATGGTGAGCTACCAAGCGAGACATATGGAGGTGCTGGGGATTGAACCCAGGGCCTCGTGCATGCTAAGCACGCGCTCTACCACTGAGCTACACCCCCTACAGGAGGATGCCGGAAATGTAGTCTACATAACTGGTTGGCGCTATTATCCGCCGGTGTTCCCAGATTTAAGCTGCAAGGTCAGCATCTACTCTATTCAACTCTGCTGTTTCTGAAACCCTCAAGAGAAGAGACACTGCATTCTGAACTGCAAGGTCCCTTAATACAACTAGAATCTTTCGTAACTGTCGGGCTCACCAGGGACTGGTCATGGATGACTTTCAGAGTGGCAGTTCCCATCCACCATCAAGGAGAGTCTTGGGATACAATATTCTCTTGAGTCTTCACCTTCCTTCCTTTCTGCCTACAGCGCTCTATACAGAAAAATATAAAGGGGAAATACAAAGATCAGTACCATGAGAGCTGCTCATGAAGTTTCAGTCACCAGTCATGAAGAGTTGTGATCCCAGTTCTTTCTTAGAGAGGGAGTGAGTAGACTTTCCATGGCGAACAACTTCTCTCAAAGATCCTTGAGTCATCGAAACTGCACAGTTGAGTAAATTATTTGTAGAAGTGTTGAGGTACGCTAAAATAGTTCAGTTGGGAGAGCTTTTGGTGGAGGGACTACCGATCTCATTCAGTTCACAGTCTTCCCCAGGAAAAGTCGTCTGTTTTTGTCTAAATGAATTACAGGCTTGCAGGTCATTTACACAAGTCCACAGGCACCCTCTTGCACTCATTTCATAAAGTCACTACTCTAAGCACTGACATAGAGAGAAACACAATTCAGTGCCTTTGATTATTCCTGGCTTCCCCACAAAATACTTTGGTCATTCCTTTTTAAATCTTTAAATGAGCTCCTGCTTGAAATACCGCAGGGTATAACTTTGGAGCATAAAGGGAAATTGTCATCTGCTTAGACCAAAGGGAACCCACCACACCATGATGAAGCCATTGCCATTGCTCTTTCTAGATCAACCCGATTCTATCTACTTTTTTTAAACTAGAAAACTCCTCCAAATTGTGGTCCAAAGATGGTACCTTTTAAATATTCCAAGAGTTATTTGGTTTTATTTTTTCAAATATCTAAATCCCTCTGAATCTCTTCTGTGTGTTAACGTGTTTGGGGGATAAAGGTGAGTTTGGAAGTTTTATTTGGTCTTTCACCCTTACTGTTTCCACCTGTTTCTGCCCTTGACCTCTTTACTCCTGTCTTAGCTTCTGATGGCTGCTGTAACAAATTACCACTAACTTGGTGGTTTAAAACAGCACAGATCTATTCTCTTACAGTTCTGGAGGTCAGAAGTCAGAAGTTAGTTTCACTGGGCTGAGGTCAAGATGTCAGCAGGGCCGTACTCCCTCCAGAAGCACTAGGGAAGAATCCATTTCTTTGCCTTTTCCAGCTTCTACAGAAGCATTACTTGGATTCCTTGAGTTGTGGTCCCTTCCTCCATCTTCAAAGCCAGCATTGTAGCATCTTGCTTCAGTGGGTATTTGTTCTGTCCTCAGGAGGGCTCCTCTCAGCTGTCTTATTTCCTGGTTCTCCTCTGCATACTAGCTAGCCTGCAGTCTAGGCTATACCTTCATTAAATCCAAAAATCTCGTTCTAATTGCTTCACCACAACCTCTACTGTTCTTGAAAGCACCCTTGGGTGTGAACTTCTCCATACTCTGTTGCAAATGAAGTCAGTTCCTGATATTAAAACAAAAACAAACCCAGACAAAAAAACTTTTTTCAGCTTAGGCATTGAATGGAAACAGAGACTGAAAATTCAGAAAAGCTTGGAGAGAGAGAAATAGCAAGAAAAAAAGGCGAAGCAGCAGAAAAATGAGCAGTAAGTGAAAGAGGAGGAAAAAGGAAAACTTCCCGATATAAATAGGAAAATTGTTTACCACCGAAGGAGGTAATGGCAATAACAGATTTAGAAGCCAGATCATATTGATGAGGCTCTGGAGGCAGAAACCTCTACAATAAGTATATTATCCCAGCGCTTTTGAGATTTGAAGTCATGATCCCTCAGTCCCTAAAGGAGAATTATTAAAATCTAGAACAAAGAAATTAATGTTGATTATTTTTCTGAAAGAAATATCATGCAGTCATTGTTTCCCCTCAAGATGAACCAAAAGAACAGTAGCTGTGCACATGATCTTCTGTTCACTTAATCAAAGATATGTATCTGCTATTTATTATGGAATACTCTTTTCACCCACCTGTGCCTAAATTCCCTGAGGTAACACACTGCTAATCTTTATACCCTTCTGCACTATCTTATGTGTTGTCAAAAATCCAGAAATAGCAAATTAAAACCACCAAATCAATAATATCGTATTTAGTAAGAGTTTGTTGTGCATATAAGAACAGTTTATGAACTTGGAGCTTTCAGTTTTAAAAGTGATATAAAGGTCAAGGGCGTGACATCACAGGATGGCTTATAAAGCGAAAATGAGGAAGCTGTTTAACTTTTACAGTGATTGGTTATTACGACGAGAGTTTCCAGACTCCAGCAGGGGATTGGTTAAAAGTGATTATCTTATACCATTTTTAGGCAGATTACTTGTTTATTTATGATTATCAGAGGAATTTACATGAAATAACCTAAGGTAAGTTTTTCTTATGTTCATGAAACAAGCTAGATTTTAGTTTTGCTTACATGACTTAAATGGTTTTGTCTGTTCAGGGAACTTTCAAGTCTGCTCTCTATTTTGTATTTAATTTTAACAGCGCCATTTTGTAGGCACAGCAGAAGTTGAAAGAAAAGAGAATTGGAGACAGAAGTGAATATTCTAACCTGGGACTCTCCCTGTTGGAGAATTGGAACTGATGCTTTGTAGTCTGTTGGTGAGCAGACCTTGGAGTGGAGTGACCGGAGTGGGAAGATTGGATCTTAGTAACAGAAATGCTTTTTGGTCTAGCATTTAGATATCCTTCTCATGGCATAGGTGCAAAACAAGATCAGTCTAGGATTTCCTGAAATAGTGAAATTAAGTACAGTAAACTTTGTTCTACCAATTGTTTGATCCTATCCTACCCAGAACTCAGGGCAATCATCAGTTATAGAGGATTGAGTGTGTAGTAGAGCACAGGCTAATGTGTAGGAGACTGTCCAGGTTTATTCCTGGATTTCTTCAATACTGCTTTTCTCTTTCCATTTCACAGCTGTACACATCCAAGTTGCATCAGCACAAGTAAGACAGGAAGGAATGATAGAGAAGGAAAGATCATGCCCACTCAGGATCTCCTGAAAGGAGATGAACAAGCATGCCACCACCACGCGAAGGAGCTCATGCTCCTTTGGTTCCATTTCACAGTTCACTGAGGAAGAGGGGGAAACCAGAAGGATCAAAGGAAGGTAAAACAGACCTTCGGGCAATCTTCGTTAAGTTTCCTTTTGTATTCTTAGTTGTGCCTGTTGGAAGGCTAGGGAGCAGAAAACCTACCCGTGATTTTTATCTCCCCTCATTTCCCTTCCACACACATAGGCATCAGTAATTTGGATCAATCACCAAATATGGTGGGATATTTAGCCCAATTTCTGAGTAAGGGAACAAGAGGAAGACATCTCTCAAAGAATGCAGTGCTTTCCAAACCATAAAGTTGAGAAAATTATTAGTGTCGATGAAAGTAGAGGTGTGGTGACATCTCAGTTGAGAGAGCCCTAGACTAAAAAGCTAAAAGTCCCAGATCCCCAGAGTTTGGAAGGCCCACAATTTACATCAAGGAATTCTTCTACCTGTGTCACCTAATCACAAACATCCTTCTGCACTCACTATCTCAAGTAAATCTTCCAGAGGACTAAGACGACGAGAATCAGAATTGTGCGCCTTCAATCTTCTTTGCCTTCACCAGCAAACACTTAAGTTTTTAAGACTTTAAATGAAAATCTGCCCGAAATACTTTTGTCAATACTATGCGGAGGCTCTTGGATAAAGAAGCAGCCTTAGTGTTTCAAGTTAACATCTAGATCTTTAGCGGTAAGACGCTAAGCTGAGAGCATCCAGGGAGCAAGGCGGCCATTACCTCTGCTCCTCCCCAGGCAATCTAATCCTATTTGTTTTGCAGTATCCAGGACTCCACCGCATTTTCCAATTCATCTATGGCACCACTTGATGGTTTCCAGGGCTCTTTGACTTTATTCTTTCAAATATTCATCTCTATAGCAGGTTTTTCCATTGTGTCAGTAGATTCTAAGAGGGAAGGCAGTTTGCCGTCCCTGCTCTATCTATCCCCCAACTTTGCTCTGCGCCCTACATCTGCCCTCGCTGCTGTTCATTCAGGAGAACGGCGAAATAAAGGCACTTCATTTCAAGATGATAGAGTTTTGAAGTTGTTTTTAAAACTCTTGTGGACATAATCCTCAAGCGAGGGACAGAGATGGAGTGTGGAATTAGAACTAAGGACATCTCAGAGCATGTTACACAAGAACCAGCGTTGCCAGTCAGCTGGAAAATGGATGCTGACTCGGCATTCGACCCAACAGGGCGTGCAATTCAATTCGCCAGTTCAACTGAAACCGCCAGCTACCTCTAGATTGAGAAGCACTTCAATATGAATCGTTACTGCTGCGATTTATGTTGGAGACGTGATTTTCTTGGGACTTTCCTTGTGGAGGCAAGTAACTTTCACCCAAACAATCTGGTGGTGAGTGCACCTTGGAGCAGGCCAACCTGAGTGGGAAGGTCTTAAAGTCAGAAACCGTGCTATTCGGACTACAATCTATTCTTCTCCTAGTGAAGCCACTAGACAGTATCCAGTTCAGTAATTTCAGAAAAAGTGAAATTTAACCCAGTAGACTTTCTCCAACTAACTCTCAAATTGAAAAAAATGGGAAAATGGAAGTAATATTTTATGAAACAGCAAAAGCCGGCCAGAGTCAGGGGGTGTAGCTCAGTGGTAGAGCGCGTGCTTCGCATGTACGAGGTCCCTGGTTCAATCCCTGGCACCTCCAGTTCTCCTTTTACCAGCTCCATTTTTCCAGTTCACAGCAAAAGGAAGTCAATGAATTGCTTTTATTGTTCTCCCATTTCTGCTCCCTAGGGCTTACCACCCCCTTGGGGGGTGGAGGGGGGAGAATCGGCAGAAGGAAGACGAGAGGGAGAGGGAGGGGGAAAAAAAGGAACCATCCCCACCAGAATCTCCTACTTCAAAAGCAAGCAGCCTGCCACCGCAAGTGGCGCATTCAAATTGAGTTTTATTGGGTATATCATGGAAGTACAGGACAGAGAATAAAGGGGGAAAGAAACAGCCTTATGAAAACTTTTAGTTCTTTTAGATCTCTGAGCAGTCAGATCTGAGTCATGTAAAAAACAAGAGAAAACTTCCACCTGACTTCCTTGCCCCTACCTTCTCTTGCCCTCTCCTTTCCCTCCAGTGGTCCACCCAGCACAGTCAATTACTGGATGAACGCAGTTGAGCGGAGGGAACGGATTCCTGATTTTCTTGAGTGAGTGACTGGGAGACACTGGACAACCCAAATGGCAGCGCTAAGGAATGCGGAGACTGTCAAGGCGAACGCTGAAAACGTAGTTGGAAGTTTCAGGGCTGTCAGCTGTCAGCTGTCAGCAATAGATCGACTGGGGAGGAAATTAGGCCTAAAGAGTTAAAAGTTTTTTTGTTCGAGGCTGGGTTTTGGCAGAGTGGTTGTTCTGGTCGATGGGAAGTTGACTCTCATTGGAGATTTTCACACACCACATGATGGAAAACGTCCAGCTCCATACACACAGACTTAGCCAGAATAAAATCTCAAGGACATTGGAGAGTAATGAATTAAAATTCCTTGCTTTCTACATTTCTTACATTTGGCCGCTGACTCCAGTTTGTTGTTTTTAGAACTTTAAGTAAAGTCTTAAAGGGGAATATATGAGTTAACACCACACCAAAGATCTCCGGGATGCAACCAGAGTCAGTGTGTGTGTGTGTGTGTGTGTGTGTGTGTGTGTGATTGGGTGGTGGGATGAAGAGGGAATGGTAAGAAAAGACAGGTGCATAAATTTCTTGTGTTTCTGAAAACAAATAGTATCGCTATAAACAAGGAGCCAATAAAAATTGTAGAACTACTTTGTTTCTAAGTGTGACTCTATGTTTGGTGGATGTATCAAAATCAGTTCCATTTTCATTTTCTCTTGGAGGCTAGTTTGTGTATCAAAGTGGTAGAAAAACTGTAAAAGCCGAATTTCACAAGAGGAAGCAAAGCTTGTTTTGTGTATACAAACAAACAAAGAAGATCTCCCTTTAGCCTCACAAAGGCTGTGAGGGCTGGAGAGGTGGATCAGCAACTCACAGAGGAAAATGAAAAAGACAGGACTCCACGGATGCTTAACTCAGGATGCCCTGTTTATCCAGCAGGCACTACAGCCACCCAAAGCACAGATGTCCAAAGTATTTCTTTTGAACTCTCAGCTGGGAAATGCTTTTACAAAGCAGTCTCACTTCAGGGCAGATGCCAAGTAAAGACTGTTTTCAAATCCTTTTTTCAGTGAATTAGTTGCTCTCCTCTTTATTTTCTGTCCAGTGACTCCTGGTGGAATCTGACAGAGAACAAAATCTTGCACTTGATGTTTCCTGAGCTAGGAGCACCAATGTATCCTTTTCCTCTCCCTCTCCGTAACCTCACTGGTTTAAATATGGAGGCTCCATGCAGACTCACATAAACAAAGGCAGTGGGCAGAACCATGGAAGAAAGTCTCCAAAAGCAGTGGGACTCTGGACACTGTAGTCTCTGAGGGAGTACATAGTCTGGCGGCTTTTCCCAGAGCTGGGAAATGGCTAATACCTAGGACTGCTAAGCCTCACCTTTGGCTTCTGTATGGCCAGTGTGGCTCAAGTGGCCTCAGCTTAGACCTCCTTCTCTGGTCAATCTCCGTGGTATCACAGGTTTACCATACCATCACAGCAGGGTCCCTGTACCTCCACTGCTCCTGACTGCCAGAGACCTAGAAGAAAATGAGGGGAGTGAGTACAAAGCAGAGAACTCAAAAAGTTACCTCTGGAAATTTAGGTCCCGATGGAAAGAGAAGACAGAAAACCTGGAGCTACTCAGGAAAAGGGGCAAGTATCTGCCACAGACAACCGCCTTTTCTGGCACTGTCAGAATGTGATGTATTTGAAATGCCTATGGAACAACGTCATGAAGATAATGAAAATATCTAAGCACTGTCATATCTGAGCCTGGAATTCCATAGAGAGCTTGCTCTACAGACTTGGATTTTCATGTGGCGATGGGAGAGATGGCCCCTGAAGTGAGAGTAGAAAGAGGACTGAAAGGAATCCATTGGAATTGGAGAATTAAGAGTTATTGGTATGTTTTTCTGGAAAACAAAAGAATGGCTGGCTTTAGACTGATTTTGGACCCCAGGATTCAGTTATTTCTGTTTCAAGTATCTTCTTACTTCTCTCAGCTTGCTCCAAGGTCAGCTCCACAACTAGCTCTCAGGAAGGCATTTCCATTCCATCATCAGGGAAAGTCCCACAATGGGGCGTTTTCTTGTCTTTAGATTCCTTTCCCCTATCTTCCTCCTCCTCTGCCTTCAAAGCTGCCTAAAAGATCACAAAGGTAAGGTGGAGGGATACAAAGAAGAAAAGGAGACAAGTCAAGTACTGCGGTGAGTTGGGGGCAGGGGAGTGGAGGGAGATTTAGGTCCTTCAGGAGGTGATGTCGGAGCGGAAATAATTCACAAAACCTGGCGTGAAATGCAGAGCGACAGCCTGTGTCTAGCAAACCGAGGGGAGCAATATGATTCAGACCCGGAAGCTGGTTTCTTGGCTGCGGTTCTGTTTTGAAAGCCGGAAGGAACTGAGAGGAGGAAAGAGAGTGCTACGGTCGAATACACAACCTCTTTCAGACGGAGTTCTCTCCGGAAGAGGAGAGCGCAAGGGAGATGTGTGGGCTGGGGCACCATCCGTGAAACGAACTAATACTTTGTACACCCAGAGAGCATCTCAGACCTCAGACACTGAGGCACAAAGGGCCAATGCTTTCTGCCTTTTGTCACTATTTTGTGTGATAGACAACCAGATATAAGTTTTGGATGAAGTCCGAAAGCAAAGTCCAGGTAGGGCCAGACTGCAACTTACGCTATAACGAAGCTCCCCAGATTCAAAATCTGTCAGGTTTGGGAAACTCTGACCTAGAACCTGGATGGAGTGAACTGAGTTATTGCTAAGATCCCACGCAGGGGGAGGCAGAGGGGACCGGAGCGGAAGGGTGAAGCGATGGGTGATTGGGAAGAGGAATGAGGTGAGTTTGGAGTTAGCCAAGTAGGGAGAAGAGGGCTTGAATATGGATCTTTAAACACTAATAGGATTTGGACAGATAAGTAGGAAGGACTGTCCAAGCTCCGCTTCTTTTCTCTGCATCCTCTAGGTTTGAGGAAATATTGGAGTCCAGTGCAGTGAGCTGAAAACTCTTGTCGCCTAAGAAGATCCCACTCATTTTTACCCAAACTGTTGGCTTTTGAGAGCAACATGGGGCCTCTTTCCATAGCTAAGCTCTTCAGAGCTCATCCCTGTGGCTGGATTTTTAAGAGTAGTCAAGTTGCTTCAATCCCAGTGTCTGGTTGTGATGGCAGCAGATTAGTGTAGAGTGTAGAAGTGGGATCGGCTGGCTGCTTTTGGTTTGAGTATGTGAGGTACATCTGCACGCGATTGATTTGAAACACTTTGTCCGAGAAGGCAAAACAAAGTTGACAATAACCTAATGAATTATCTTTATAGGCAGTAGAAAAAACGTGGCAGGTGTGAGCCCGGATAGCTCAGTCGGTAGAGCATCAGACTTTTAATCTGAGGGTCCAGGGTTCAAGTCCCTGTTCGGGCGTCAACTTTCAATTTTTCTTCCCCATGTAACCTCATTTCCCAAAAAGTGCTTGCTCCCCATCTTGGGCATTTGACCTGCCAGAGAGAAAAATGATTAATGACCCTGTGAATGAAGACAATCAGATAAACTTGAGATGTGTGATACTCGGAAGTAAGTGAGAACGGAGAGGGATCCTGCGGAGGAGGATAATGCTTTTCTGCCTCTGTGGTGGGTTGTTCTACTTTTGCTTTGTGGATGTTAGATGGGGCCAGCAAGGAGGAGGAGTTTGGGTTTGAACACGATTAACTTAAGATGCCTACAAATGTAAGATACCGTCTTGTGAAAGTAGTTTGGCAACCACAGTGATCCCTGACACTGCAACTCTGCAGGAATCTGTGATTGGGAGATTTTTAAGAAATTAATTTTGTAGCTACAGAAAAAGAGAGGGATTACATGTAGAGTGATAATCAAAAAGAGTTCATTGTGATTTGAAGATTGGGAACTCATTAATGGTATTCGTGGAAAACCATGAAGTGAACTAGAGTGACCTCGGGCTCTGGTTTCATTCCAGATCGCATAATGTTCCTGGAACTTCCTTCGAAATCCCAGGAACTGCTTAGATCTAGGTGAAGTTATTGCTCTCTCTTTTTTGCCCTCCTTTGTCCATATGAAACTCTTGCTCATGTTCACAGAAATCCCATGAAGTAGATTTTGAACTTGGGTGGACCCCATTTATCTGGCAGAACTTGTCTCTCATTTGGTCCAAAAGGCTCATCACACTGTTAGAATGTGAGAATAGGAAACAGAAAAGTGACAGGTCTCACTGAGGGAGAGAACTGTGTGGGGTAGGGAAATGGGGCTGGCTTTAATTTGCCTTCGTGTGTTGACATAAAGCACAACTAGGATCATGTCCAGTGTCCTTGGTAAATCATTACTCTGCATTATGACCGGAGCAAACTGGATTCCAAGAGGGCTCTTGTACATTCCTGATGTGGAGGGTTTTTTTCCTGTTTGCCTCCAGCCATATCTCAAAAATTATTTTATGAATTTTTGCGGCAAGGTCCAGTCTTTCTTTGCACAGCATTACTGAAACATCTATTCGAGGGAGGGCTGTGGGATTAACTCAAGTTACAGCATTTTTTGAGGAACTCAATCTTTTAATCAGAAGACAGAATACACCCCAGCCTAATGTACTCTATTAAGAAAACCTCAAAACATAGGAAGCATATGCCTAATCCATCTATGTCCTGAGGGAAAATAGAAGCCAATTGTATACTTTTTTGGGAGGAGTCCCAGAGACATGTTGTAATATCATTTGCATGTGTTGGAATATCATTGCACATACCATGCATGATATCCTTTGATGTTATAAAAACTCTTTTACATGACCCTGTTTTACAGATAAGGAAAGGAGAATGAAATAAGTTCTAAAATTTGCCCCAGTTCACCAACTTCTAAATAGCATTAAGTTACAAATCTGGATTATAGGACTGCAACTCTTGAGTTCTTTTCTCATAAAATGATACTATACTCACAAATACACATGCTCAATTTAGTGGTTCCCTGCTGTTTCAGGTCATATGTTAGATGTAAAAGACACAGAGTTCAATTAGACAGAGAATAAACATATAATATAATATAATATAATATGAGTTTTTTTTTACACAATTTTTACATAAGCCTTTTCAATCCAGGCTTATTGAAGGCATTCAATGGTTATTTGTTTAATGATGTACCAGTTTTCCATTTAGTATGTGGTCAATTGCCAGAAATTAAATCAAGTAACTCCTATCATTTCTGCCATTTGGAATAAAAAAGGACCAGAAGAAACAGAGCAGTCATGAAGGCTTGGAACAGAGGACTGTGATGCCTTTTCAACCAGGACATGTGCCATCCCATGCCTCTCCCTTGCTTTGTGTACTGGGGATTGGAAGAATAACTTTCTGTTACTTGCTTTAACAATCCAATTTTCTCAAGAACCTCTCATAATAGAGTAATATTAAAGGGAAGAAATAAGACACTTTCTTAAATATCTGAAAACTACTATGTATAAATAACGAGCTGAGAGAGGACAGAAGGTAATATGGTTCTTCCAGGTTACTCTCCCCTAAATCAAGAGTCATGATGATGAGAGTTGGGGTGGAGAAACCTGAGGCAGGAACTACGTTTATCACAAGAAACTATATTTGTTTATCATCTTTGTGATAATTAACTCAATGTTTACTTTCTCATTGGACTTATTTAGGAAAATATTTCAGAATCTCTTTCCTATTTACCAGTCAGAGGAAAATAAATTTGGTGATATCAGCAAATATATATATATACACACATATACATATATAACATTATATATTATATATAAATTACATGTACACACACATACATAATCACCCATCATGAAGTATCATTTATCCATAGACTGTCCGTGGATTATCTAATTTAATTCTAACAATGGCCAAGAGTAAATACTGAACTCAACATTGAAATAAGATTTTGTCTTACTTGAGACTATACTATCTAATACCTCATAACACTATCATAGGTACTAAAAGTCACTTCTTAAAACTGATATTCATTCTTGTGTTACACATGCATCTTAGAAAAATAGTTACACATCTTAGAAAAACAGCAAGGGAAGAGAATTCTGTAGCATGATAAATTATACACATTTTAAATCATAGTCTTTATCTTAGAATAATTTGTTTGGATAAACTCGAGAGCAACAGTAATGGCATAATTTAAAAAAAGAGGCATCAATATTGAAAAAAAAATAAGGGCAAAATTACATTTATGCTCTGATAATATAGTTTGCAATATTGTGAAAGAAATTAAAAGAGCTAAAAACCCATATAAAAGAAAGTTCATACAAGTGCTAAGTAGGAAATATGTATATATCAGTGTACTAGTTATCTATTGCTGCGTAATAAATTACTCTGTCTGTTATGATGCAGTCTCTGATGTTGTAGAACTCCTCTGCCTCATTCTAATCATTAGAAGAGAGTCAATAAGTCTGGCTCACACTCAAGGGAAGGGAAACCAGCCTCCTTTTCTTGAAGGAAGGAGTATTAAATAATTTGTGGACATTTTCAAAACACCATGACCAGCAACAGTCAATTAGAAGAAAATATAGGAAGAAGACATATGGTAATTTTAATAAAAATATAAATTAATAATAAATTAAAGTATCCACTAGTTACATAAAAAAGCAACAGTAACTTAATAAGGGGTTTATATACATATTCTAGTGCATGGAGAGAATATCCCATTCCTAGATCAGAATGCTTAGTGTTTTAAAATACCAGTTCTCCCCATATTAGCCTATAACTTTAAAAATCCCTCCCCCAAATTTAGGTGCAATTAGTTTGGACATTGAAAAAATATCAGTAGAATATTAAGAGAAGGTTTGCCTTAGTAGATATAAAACATATTATAAATCTACAGTAATTAAACCAAGAAATACTTGGATCAAGAACAGGCAGAAAGATCAGTGGTGTTGCTAAAAATACATGGAACTAAATACATATCAACTTGTAGCTTAAAATTAAAAAAAAAGACATACATGCTGGAATCAGTTGTCCTGTGTTCAAATCCCAGCTCTGCCACTTACTAGTCGTGTGACTTTGGAGAAAATATTCAGTCTCTCATTTTCTCAGCAGTTAAATAAGAATAATAATAGTATTTACCTCATAAGATCATTATGAAGGATAAATAAGATAACGTAAGTATGAAATAATACAAATGTTCTTAACCTGGAGCCCAATGATCCCCAGTGGAATCCATGGATAGATTTCAGGCATTCAAGAACTTGGATGGAAAAAATTACAAATTTATATTTCCTAGCCTCCAAGTGAAATTTACTATTGTTTTTACATATGACTATAGGCAGCAAACCACAGAAGTAGTAGCAGCATCTGTGATTTTGTCAACAACAGTAATCATAGATGTAGATTATATTCATCATTAGTTGAAATTACAGTACTTATGAGACCAACCACTAAATTACATGTTACTGAATGTAGCTGGCCAACTTTTGGGCAACTCTCTACCTAATAGTCATCAGCCACCAAATAGCGGTCTCCTGTTCTCATGTTGGTGACCCAGACATCTACATTGTTTTCCAATATTTCCATCACAATCATTTATTGATCAATATGAAAAATGGTGAGTAATTTTCATTGTTAAAGTTTTGCAACACTATGTGTGGTTCAAATGAGAATTTTTAACTCTTGTAGGGCAGTGTGGCCCTTTGTAACAAAGATACGCACGCTAGCAATGACTGTAAAACAGGCAAGCTCAAACATAAGTGATAGCTGAGATAGCCATTCAATTATGTTATTTAAGGAAACTTCCAAATAATGCTAAAAGATTTTTCCAGTGATATGGGTCATTCACAGTACTTTCCATTTTCTTGTCCACTGAATGTCCTTTTTGACTTTATTCTGCTTGGCTGTATTGTCTGTGAACAATGACTATTTTGTTTTTTGCTTTCCAATCATTTAAACTTTTTTGTTTTTATTTTACTTTATCTCACTCTTTTGTTTATTTTAATTTAATGCCATGGGGTAAATTATAGTACATTAATACAATGTGATATTACACAACTACTAAAAATGAGGTTTGAGACATTGGCGATGCAGAGGTGAATAAGACGCAGTCCCTAACGTGAAGGAACTCACAGCTTTGTGGGGCTGACAGAAAACAGAATAACTCTACTAAATTAAAAAATATATATGACAATATAATTCCAGTTTTTTTAAAAAATGAAACACACAAACACATACACAGACAGGGAAAAATACTGGAATCACATACAACAAAATGTTGACAGATTTTTAAGTGGTGGAATTTCTCCTGATTTTTATCTTAACCTTCTTGCTTATCTGCATTTTCCCATATTTTCTGCAAGGAATATATATTTCTTTTAAAGTAAGGGGGAAAAGTGTAAAATTTATCCCCAAATCAAATACTTCTAGAGCTCATATTTGTCTGGTCCCTTGCTAGTTACTGCAAGGTGTTAGCCTCCTGTAAGGAAAGAAAATTTGGAAAGTTAAGAAAAGGATAACTATACTAAAGAAAAACTACCTATATTCTTACCACTTTTTCAGAAGCTCTCTTGAAATCAAACTTGTCAATATTTTCCTTTAAATAATTTTGGACTTTTGAATCACAAGTGGAATGGTCTTCCCCACTCCAAAGTTATAAAAAATTTACTTGTGTTTTTGAAGCACTCTGTTTTGTTTTCATAAATCTCAAACACCATTTTGATAAAGAAAATCTACAAAAACTCTACAGTTAACATGGTACTTAATGGTGAGAAACTCAAAGCTTCCAGCTAAGATCAGCGGCAAGGCAAATATGTTCCCCCTCACCATTCCTTTCCAGTATCATATTGGAAGTACTAGCTAATGTAATAAGACAAGATAAAGAAATAAAAGGTATACAGAAGGAAGACCTACATTGGCACACATTATCTCCCACAGTCCATAGTTTACATTAGGGTTCACTTTTGGTGTTGTACCATCTGAGTTTTGACAAATACTGGTATAGTATCGCACATAATGGTTTCCCACCAGTAATAAATGAGAGTCCCTGTTGTTCCACATCCTCCCCAGCATTTGGTGTTGTCAGTGTTGAGGATTTTGGCTATTCTAGTAGGTGTGTAGCAGTATCTCATTACTGTTTTAGTTTACAGTTTCCTGATGACTATGATGTGGAGCATCTTTTCATATGCTTATTTGACATCTGTATATCTTCTTTGGTGAAGCGTCCATTTTTTCCTGTTTTTTAAATTAGTTGTCCATTTCCTTGTTGAGTTTTAACAGTTCTTTGTAAATTTTGGATACCAGTCCTCTATAGATAGGTGTTTTTGGAAATATTTTCTCCCAGTCTGTGGCTTGTCTTCTCATTCTCTTGAGAGTGTTTTTTGCAGAACAGAAGTTTTAAATTTTATTAAAGTCCAACTTAATTACTTTTTTCATAGATCGTGCCTTTGGTGTTGTCATTTTTACTTTTGAAGTGTTGCTATTCTATGCTGTATAACTTCTGAAGCAAGAGACAAAAACTACGAGCCCCGGGCTGCTGCCTCTGGGTCTGGGTCAGGGAAGCGCTTTGAGCGGATCGCAGCCGCACAGCTGAGGCTGCTGCTGTGGTCCGCTCCGGGAGAAGTGGGATCCCGGCTTAGGCGGAATTGCCCAGGTTCATTCTTCCGCACAGTAGCCTTGCAGAGATTCCAGGAGATGTAAGAGGGATGAGAATCTGGCAAGTGGATAAAGGAAAGGGTGAAACAAAGAAATGCAGGCTTCTTAAATTCAAGATTCTCCATGAAGCCAAAGTTCACAGACAATCGCTCCGGGGTCAGGTGGGCTAGATGGTCTGTGTGGGCCGAGCCATTGGCTCTGACACCAAAGATCAGGGCAGAATTTTCACGTTTTCATCTATCTGGACAGTTTTTATCCCAGCAGGATGAAGTTGCGAGCGGCAGCTTCAAATATTCATTTGACCCTTCGACTCAGTCTGCTGCAAGAAATTTGGCTCTCAGAACATTCTTCCAAGCGTTCTGAAAAATCTCTTAATTCTTTCCTCTTGGGATTCGACGTGGCCTAAAGGAGGAAAAACAATTGTGCTGAAGCTACTAAAATTGTGCTCTGCTCAGTAACGATACCGAGCTGGATGTTGTCGGTGTGTCTCGGAAGGAGGCTACTTGGATGTAATCTGAACGAAGCGTTAGGTGTAATTCATTCTGAAAGATGACCACTCTATGGTTGAACACAAAATAATTATTCTAAATGCTCCTAGATTTTATCAGGACAGGAATCCTACCTGACAACCGTCCTTTGCTAGGGGATGTAGCTCAGTGGTAGAGCGCATGCTTCGCATGTATGAGGCCCCGGGTTCGATCCCCGGCATCTCCAACGGAGTTTCTTGTTCTTGGCTTTTGCCTAATTCAGGCTCTGGCTTTTAATTATTAAATAAAATATTTTAGTCCTTTCTCATTTTTGCCATGTCATTTATTTTAAGTCGAGCTATTTCCCATCGGTATATTTACTGTTCTTCCGCTTGGTTAACTAACCACCGCCATATTCCCTGCTTCCTGGAGACTTCCCTGAGGTGTATTATTATGCAGTAAACAGTACTAAAACGGCAGGGACAATTCAGAAGTAAATTCATCCCATGAACGCGTCCAGGAAGAGGGAATACAGCTGCATATCAAAGAATGGCTTAACTCAATTAAATGAGGTCCTATCCCTTCCCACGTTTCACTGGAAAATAATCAATAAAAATAAAATACCTCAGCAATTTTTTTTAGGGTGAAGGGAAGGTAGAAGGTAGCATGCTTTTTTTAGTATTGACGTACTAGTTGCATATCGGTATTCAAAGGTCCACCCTAGGACCATAAGAAGAATTTCTTCATATGCTATAATTTCTAACCTAGTTACCATTTTATTTCTCATTGCACCTTTGGCTTTACTCAACGTTTCTGTGCAGGAGAGCTGGTCATGGCCCAGTGCAAGGGGTCTGGGAAAGTAGTAAAGGTTAGGAATAGCTTGTGGAAGTGGAAGTCAGAATTGGTTAGAAACCCATAAAAGATTGCCTGATAGCACTGGGGATCCAATTGAGGTTGCATTCTGGACAATTGTAATTAAATGGATTTTTAATTTACATTTTTAATTTACATGATTACTGCATTGCACTTACGTTCATTCCTCGATTCAGTTTAGAACTCTGTAATATTGATAATATAATAACAGTAACTCACTTTTTTGTTTCTGTTCACATTTAAAAATACACTTAAAAAAAGCAACCTGTATAATCCAGAGTAATCTCTCCATCTCAAGATCCTTAAATTAATCAATCTTTGAAGTCCCCTTTGTCATGTAGGTAACATATCCACAGGTTTTGGAAATTAGTACAAGAATGTATTTTGGGATGGAGGGGAACACGTTTTTCTGCGTACCACAGTATCCTGTTTACCAATCCCAATCTTCTATCTTTTCTAGCAACCTCAACCACTTACTTCCACAACTTCTGTGTTTCTACTTAATTGAAACTTCCATTTCCTTGACATTTCTTTTTCCTCATGAGTCTTCTGTTCCTACCCTTTCTTCCTTCCATATTCTTATAGATTGAAAGTTTGTGTCCTCCCAAAATTCATATGTTGAAACCTTATCCTTAATGAGATAGTATTAGGAGATGGGGCCTTTAGGAGGTGACTGGGTCATGAGGGGGGGGAGCTCTCATCAATGGGGTTAGTGTCCTTATAAAAGAGACCACAGAGAGCTCCCTCATCCCTTTCTGTATGTAAGGACACAGCAAGAAGATGGCTATCTATGAACTAGAATGTGGGTTCTCATCAGACACTGAACGTACCGGCACCTTGATCTTGGATATCCCAACTTCCAGAACTGTAAGAAATAAATTTTTGTTGTTTATAAACCACCTAGTCTGTGGTATTCTGTTATAGCAGCCAAAATAGACTAAGACACATATCCATCTGAGATTTTTTGTTGTTGTTGTTGACCCTGAGCTAAAATCTGTTGCCAATCTTCCTCTTTTTGCTTGAGGAAGATTGTCCCTGAGCTAACGTAGGAGCCAATATTCCTCTGTTTTGTATGCGGGATGCCTCCACAGCATGGCTTGATGAGTGGTGTGTAGGTCTGTACTGGGATCCTGCCAGTGAACTCCAGGCCACAGAAGTGGAGTGTGGGAACCTAACCACTATGGCACCGGGTCTGCCCTAGATCTTAGACTTTTTGATTCTTCACTTCAGCCACATTTTGACAATGTCCTCACACTCCTTTGTTTTATACTGAACATCCTCCCTCAGAAGTCTAACTGTAGATGATTCCAAATCTGTCTTCTTATTCACTGTACTAAGACTACTGAGTACTGCTGGAAAATATCACATCTCTACGAAGATAAGTGCCACTCTAAATATTAACTAGGCCTTCACTGCCTAGTCTAGGAGGCCTGTTCCCGGAATCTCCCCTGCCTTCAAACCCATCACAAGTTCTGGGAAGCTTAGGCTGCTGTTGCTTCTCCCCTCATCCATTCAGAATAAAAGCAAAGAGGCCAGATGACTGCTGCACCCTCTTCTGGGATGGGTCCAAGAGGTAATTCTGTACTCATCATCTCCTCCTACATAGGGATTCAACTTGGTGTCATCTTCACAGAGGAGAGAAAGAGCAAGATTAATGGAATCATTATAGCCTTTGTTACTTTGAGTCTGGATAGGACTTAAGGGAAGTTCACTCCAACCCTTGATTTCAGAGGCAAGGAAACTGAAGCACAGAGGGGCAAGGTGACTCATTTGTTACTCCCAATGTTACTCCACCTTCCTTTTGCATTTCCCTAATAGGATTTACAATAGCTACTTCAAAACTTCTTCACTCTCTTGAACGTCTAATCCTGCTTTCTGTCCTTTCAGCTGACTTTGCCTCCTACTTTAAACATAAAAATGCCATCAAATAAAAGCTATCTTAATTTCCTTCAGCAGCTTAAAAAATGTGCTTATATGTGTATTCCTCCTTTTTTCATTATGATCTGGTAAAATGGAAGAAATATCCCTTGTCTCAGTGCTACTCAAGCTTGAATGTCCATACACATCACCTCTGAATTTTGCTAAAATGAAAATTCCTCGGGTCTGGGGTGAAGCCTGAGATTTTACATTTATAACTAGCTCCCAGGTGATGCTGATGCTGCTGGTCTCTATGCTACACTTCTGGTGGCAAGACTGTAACCCATCTAGGGCTAGTCAGCCAACTGTGCTTAGGCCATCATGTCCTGCCTTCAGAGGGACCTTGCTCCATCAATTATTCTTACCCTCTCATATCTTCAATCTCTCCCTCTCTACTGGCTTCTTATTATTTAAAATAGTTCATATTTCTTCCATACCAAAAATCTCCCCTGGCTCCGTGTTCTCCTATAGTCACCTCTCTCTCTTCTCCCCTCTCAATTCTAGCCACATTTCTTGAAACACACCTCTCTATATTGTGTCTTCATTTCTCATCTCACTCTCTCTTCTCAATCCTCTGAATATGATCTTAATGCCTAGAACTCTAGTCAATTGGTTACCAGAGCAACCAATAATTCCTTCTTCTCTACAACTGATGGGCATATTAGTCTTCACTTTATGAGACACATTACAGTATTTGATCTAATGACCGTTCTTTTGAAATGCTTTTCCCTGTCTTTCAAAGGTAACACCTTGAATTTATTTCACTGAAGTTACTTGTTCAACTCTTCCTTTTTTGCTTAAATGTTGATTTTTTCAGAGTTCAGACACAGACATTCTTTCTTCAAACTCTACACCTTCTTCCTAAGGACTCTTATATACAATTGCTCTAAATACCCTCTATAAGCTATTTCTTTTTTCTTTCTTTTGCTGGTATTTCTCAAATATACATCTTGAGTTCCTATCACTCTCACAAGAGTCAAATCCATAGAGCCTACAGTATATCTCCACTTCATTGTTCGATAAATACCCTGCCCTGTGCCTCCCACAGACATCTAATCAATCATTAAGCACTCTTAAAGCTACCCTCTATTATCTCTCAAAACCATATACTGCTTTGCCACTCATTCACTCTAGTATGCATCTCCAGAAATTCTTCAAACTCTTTGTAAATATCCGTAAGTCAACTTCCCTTCTTTCCTTGCTCTAGGCTTTCTTGGCAAGGTACTCAATCAATGTTAAAACTAACTACACACTTATTTCATGGTAATGCATAAGAGGTAACAATTTTCCAAAGAAGAACACCCCAACCACCCTATGGGACTCATTTTAAATTGACAGCAATAAATACTAAATAGGTAGACAATGCTGCCTAGCAATCCCAATATTGTTCCCTAGTGAATTTGCTTTCCCTCTCTTAATAATGGCTATTTCTCACTGTGGCATAATAAGACTATATTTGATCTTTGTCCCAGGTTCCTAGCATTGAGCACCTAAAACCCTTATAATTTCCTAAATAACAGGAGTGTTTTTTGTTACTCATAAGAAGCCTGTTTTTGAGCATACCTGAGTTTATGGTAATAAAGTGGCTTGGAGTGAGGCCCCTACATAGCCTTAGGATGGGGCTGGTCACCAGAAAGATTGAGTGATTATAGGGTTGTAACTTTCAGCCCCACCCACCCGCCTCTGCAAAGGTGGGGGCTGGAGATTAAGCTCTAAAAAAACTCTTGAACAAAGAGATTTGATGAGTTTCTGTGTTGGTGAATTGACCGGCATGCCAGGAGGGTGGTGCACCCCAGTTCCATGAGGACAGAAGCTCCTGTGCTCAGGACCCTTCCAGAACTCATCTTATGTACCTCTTCATCTGGCTGTTCATCTGTATCCTTTATTATATCCTTTATAGTAAACTGGTAAACATATAAGTAGATGTTTTTCTGAGTTCTGTGAGCTGCTTTAGCAAATTAATTGACTCCAAGGAGGGGTTCATGGGAACCTCCAGTTTATAGCCAGTTGATCAGAAACACAAGTATCAGCCTGGACTTGTTTTTGGCATCTGAAGTGGGGTCAGACTTGTGGGACTGAGCCCTTAGCCTGTGGGATCTGACGCTATCCCTAAGTATATAGTATTAAAATTGAATTAAATTTGTAGGACACCTAGTCAGTGTCCACTGAGAATGGGAGAATTGTTTGGTGGTATTGGAAAAATCACACATCAGACTCATTTTACTTTTACTCTTAAATCTCCTACATTTTTTTGCTCTACCTTTCATACTCAATTGGTGCCCTAGCTTCACATATCATTCAAAAAATTAGAGGCAATCATATAGAAAGCTCCTTTTCTTCCCATTCTGTCTATCTACGAAGATACACTCTGCTTCTCTGGTGTTATTGTGGTCAAAGTGATGAGGATTTTTAGGCTGCTTAATTTTAAAATGGTTTATGATGAGGATTTTTAGGCTGGTTAGTTTTAAAACTACAGATGAGATTCAGGCTCCAGGGAGTGGAATTTGTTTGCCCCTTTGTTGGGAAACATTTACATTTCTAAGGGAAACCTCTATCTGTAAAGATGCCTCCCTCTCTGTGCCAGGAAGAAGGGGGAATGGTCTTATCTCTAGAAGCTCTTAATGGGGAAGGCAAGAACTTAAGTTGGTTGCTGTCTGGCAATCTCATGTAACTCGTTTAGGGTGGTGGTGTCTAACCTTTCTAACCTTTACTTAATCCGATTTGATTCTTGTCTAAAAGTCATGGGATCACCCAATGACCAGACCCCACCTGCACTGATACCATTTTAACTTTTTTTCAAGTTCTTTCCTTTGTCTTGTAAAGAGATGAATCATATACCTATGCCTTAAATTTAGCTCTAACCCTCAACTGGGGGCAGCAGGAGCTCTGACTGCCCGTGGGTCCTGTCCCCACGCACCAGCTCTGCCTGCCCATGGGTCCTGTCCCCATGCCAGCGGGGGCAGCAGAAGCGGTGGAAGCAGAAGCTCTGATTGCCCATGGGTCCTGTCCCCATGCTATTCTATACTATTCTCTAAATAAAAGAGCACTACTGCCAGATCTTGAGAGTCTAATAAATCTTTCTTTCGACTCCTCGGCTCACCGATCCCGCATCAAAAGTATATTAGCTTCTCTGGAAAGTTCTACTTGTGTTCCCTATCCTCCTCTCTTGTTAGCTCTGAGGAGATATTCTCCTGTAATTATTTACTTATTTTTCTACCTTATCAATTTCTCTCTGCATAAACACACACTATCATACTCTTACCTAAAAACAAACCAAAACCAAAGAAAAAAAGAACAAAGCAAAGCAAAACCAAACTCCACTGATTCTACATTTCCCTCTCAATACTGCTCATATCTCTGCTCTGTCTGTTTTTTTAACTAAGGGACTTTATTTTTTAGAGACAGTTTTAGATTTACAGAAAAAGTGAGCAGAAGGTACAGAAAGTTCCTATGAACTGTCGATGAAAATAATCCATAACCAATCTATAAATGAAAATTTGGGTGAGTTTATTCTGAGCTAAAATCTGAGGACCATGGCCCGGGGCCTTTCTTCCCCAAGGAAGAAAGGGCATCGAAGAAGTGAGGTGTACAGAGTGGTTATACACCCCTAAACAGGATGTTTCACATGTGATTGAAATGTCCCTCCCACAATAGTCACAAGATTGCCCTGTCGGCACAGCACTTGATGGACACAGCAGGTAGTGGGTCTGCTATCTCAGTGGGCATAGCAGGAGGCAAGTCTACTGTCTCGAACTGGGTGGTCACAGGTGAGTGCAACAATCAGTTCCTAGCCTAAGGAAAGATGCTTAATCCTTAAGGAAATGCCAACGTTGGGAGGGGGATGGATGTTGTACCTTTATCTCAAGGGCCTTTGTTCTTGCCATAGGGAAACTCTAAAGCAGATATACAAAGCATGCTCAATGGCCAAGGTCAGGCCCTTTTGGAAAGACAAGGTCAGGCCCAATTAGGTTTACACCAAATGGCTTCCTCATATTCTCCAATATAGCCTATTGCTTGCCATTTTTATTTGTCAGTATCCTTTTAGGTCCCCCTCCCCTGCAAATTTCTCCTATTATTAACTAACATCTTATATTCATGTGGTATCTTTGTTACAATTGATGGGCCAATATTGATACATTTTTATTAACTAAAGTCCATAGTTTACACTGGGGTTCTTTCTTTGTGCTGCACGTTCTACGAGTTTTGGCAGATGTGTAATGACATGTATCCACTGTTGCAGTATCATGTAGAACAATTTCACCGCCTTAAAAATCCCCTCAGCTCTGCATGTTCGTCAGCCCTCTCTCTCCCTGACCCCTGGCAACCACTGTTCTTTTTACTGCCTCCATAATTGTGCCTTTTCCAGGATTCCATATTGTTGCAGTCATACAGTACGTAGCCTTTTCAAATTGGCTTCTTTCACTTAGTAATATGTATTTAAGATTCATTCTTCAATACCTTTTCTTGACTTGATGGGTCATTTCCTTTCAGCGTTGAATAATGTTCCATTATATGGATGTAGCACTGTTTGTTTATCCATTTGTCTATTGAAGGATATCTTGATTGCTTGCAAGTTTTGGCACTTATGAATAAAGCTGTTATAAACATCTGTGTGCAGGTTTTAGTGGGGATGTAAATTTCAAATTCATTTGGGTAAATACCAAGGAATATGACTGCTGGATCACATAGTGAGAGTATGTTCAGTTTGGGAGCAATCACCAAGCTGTCTTCCAAAGTGGCTTTACCATTTTGCATTCCCACCAGCAATAAATCAGAGTTCCCATTGTTCCACATCCTCCTCAGCCTTTAGTATTGCTAGTGTATTGGATTTTGGTCATTCTAATGAGTTTGTGGTAGTATTTCATTATTGTTTTAATTTGCAATTCCCTAATGACAAATGATACTGAGCATCTTTTCATATGCTTATCTACCATCTGTATAACTTCTTTGTAGACAGCTCTTCAGATCTCCTGCCTACTTTTAAGTTGGGATGTTTGTTTTCTCATTGTCCAGTTTTAAGAGTTCTTTGTATATTTTGGATACGAGTCCTTTATCAGACATATGTTTTGGAAATATTTTCTCTCAATATATGACTTGTCTTATCACTCTCTTAACAATGTTGTTCATGGAATAGAAATTTTAAAATTTAATGATATCTAATTTATCATTGTTTTTTCATGGATTGTGCTTTTGCCAAACCCAAAATCACCTAGATTTTCTCCTATGTTGTCTTCAAGGAGTTTTATAATTTTGAAACTTACAATTAAGTCTATGATCCATTTTGAGTTAATTTTTGTGAAAGGTATAATGTTTACGTTGATTGATTTTTTTGCATGTGGAAGTCCAAGTTCTTCCAGCACCATTTGTTGAAAAGACCATCCTTTCTCTACTGTATTGCCTTAACTCCTTTGTCAAAGGGCAGTTGACTATCTCTGCTCTTTTTCATGACAAAAATTTCTTAAAGGAACTGTTTTGTTTTGAGGAAGATTAACCCTCAGGTAATATCTGCTATGCACCCGCACCGGATGCAAACCGGCAAACCCTAGGCTGCCAGGGCGGAATGTGCAACTGAACTGCTGCACCACCAGGCTGGCCCCTTAAAGTAATTGTTTTTAATTAATGTCTTCTCTTCCTTACCTCATTGGTTCCACAAAGTACTCCACGAAGGCTTCTATTCCTTCTCTTTCAGTTGAGTCCAAAGTAATCAATGAGCTCCTTGATGACAGATGGTCACATCTTTGTGTTTATTTCACTTGACCTGTATTTAAAGCAGTTGGCCATTCATTCTTTTTTTATTTTTCCTGTTTTTTGCTTTATATTTTTTTAATTGAGATATAATTGACATATAATGTTACTTTTATTTTACTTCTTTCAGGTGTACATGATTCAATATTTGTATATATTTCAAAATGATCACCACAATAAGTCTAGTTAACATCTCTCACCATATATAGTTACAAAAAATCTTTTTTCTTGTGATGAGGACTTTTAAGATCTACTTTCTTAACAATTTTCAAATATGCAATACAGTATTATTAACTATGGTCACCATGCTGTGCATTACACCCCTATGACTTATTTATTTTATAACTGGAAGTTTGTACATTTTGACCCCCTTCACATCCTACCCCCTGCCTCTGGGAACCACCAATCTGTTCTCCATATTTATAAGCTTAATTCTGTTTTTGTTTTAATTCCACATATAAATGAGATCATACGGTATTTGTCTTTCTCTGTCTGACTTATTTCACTAAGCATAATGCCCTCAAGATCCATCTATGTTCTTGCAAATGGCAAGACTTCATTCTTTTTTTTGTGGCTGAATGGTATTCCATTGTATATGTATCTCCTATGTCTTCTTTATCCATTCATCCATTGATGGACACTTGGGTTGTTTCCTTATGTTGTCTGTTATTAATAGTGATGAGAATTACTTTAGGCTGGTTAATTTTAAAACTGCAGATGAGAAGCAGGCTCTGAGGAGCAGAGTTTGCTTGCCCTTGGAGAGACATTTGCATTTGTGAAAGAAGGGAGATGACCTTGTCTCTAGAAACTCTTAATGGGGAAGGCAAGGACTTAAGTTGGTTACTGTCTGGCAACCTCATGTAACTGATTTAGGGTGGTGGCTTCTGGCCTTTACTTAATCCGATTTGATTCTTATCTAAAAGTTGTGGGACCACCCAATGGCCAGACCCCACCTGCACTGATACCATTTTAATCTTTTTACATGTTCTTTCCTTTGTCTTGTAAAGAGATGGCTCACATACCTATGCCTTAAATTTAGCCTTACTCTCCACCCAGGTTTGCAGCAGAAGCAGCGGCAGCAGCACCTCCTCCTGCCCGTGGGCCCTGTCCCCACACAGCACCTTTGACTGCCCATGAGTCCTGTCCCCATGCCGGCAGCAGCAGAAGCTCTGACTGCCCATGAGTACTGTCCCCATGCCAGCAGTGGCAGGAGCAGCTCTGACTGCCCATGTGTCCTGTCCCCATGCTACTCCACACTATTCTCTAAATAAAAGAGCACTACTGCCAGATCTTGAGAGTCTAAGAAATCTTTCTTTCGACTCCTCGGCTCACCGACCCCGCATCAATAGTGCTGCAATGAATGTGGGGATACGTATATCTTTTTGAATTAGTGTTTTTGTTTTCTTCAGATAAGTACCCAGAGTGGAATTGCTGGATCATACGGTAGTTTTATTCTTAATTCTTTGAGAATTGTCCACACTGTTTTTCATAGTGGTTGCACCAATTTTTATTCCTATCAACAGTGCACAAGAGTTCCCTTTTCCTCACATCCTTGCCAACACTTGTTATTTCTTGTCGTGTTGATAATAGCCATTCTAACAGGTGTAAGGTGATATCTTATTGTGATTTTGATTTGCATTTCCTTGATGATTAGTGATGTTGAGTGTCTTTTCATGTATTCATTGGCCATCCGTAAGTCCTATTTGGGTTTTTATGGAGGCTTCATTACATAGGCATGATTGATTAAATAATTGGCCATTGGCACTTGGTTCAACCTCAAGCCCCTCTCACTTCTCCAGAGGTCAGCGTGGTGGGACTGAAATTTCCAACTCTCTAATCACATGGCTGGTTCCCCTAGAAACCAGCTTCCAACATTAGGTGTGGTCCAAATGTCACCTCATTAATATAACAAAAGGCACCTTTGTTTCTTTCATTACTTGGAAAATTCTAAAGGTTTTAGGAGCTCCAGGTATGCCATCAATAGGGATAAAGATCAAATATATATTTCTTATTATAGATAACATCCAGAATATATACCCAGAAGTGAGATTGCTGCATCATATAGTAGCTCTATTTTTAGTTTTTTTAGGAAACTTTGTATCGTTTTCCATAGTGGCTGCACCAATTTACATTCCCAGCAACAGTGCACAAGGGTTCCCTTTTCTCCACATCCTTGCCAATGCTCTTATCTTTTAACTGATGGCCATTCTAACAGGTGTGAGGTGATATCTCAATGTGGTTTTGATTTGTATTTCCCTGACGATTAGTGATGTTGAGCATCTTTTCACGTACATGTTGGCAGTTTGTAAGTTTGGGGTTTTTTTGTTTTCGGAAAACATCTGTTCGGTTCCCCTACCCATTTTTAAATTGGATTGTTTGTTTTTGCTATTGAGTTGTATGAGTTCTTTATATATTTTGGATATTAGCCGCTGATCAGATACATAATTTGCAAATATTTTCTCTCATTCAGCAGGTTGCCTTTCCATTTTGCCTTTGCTGTTGTGACAAAAATAATCCATAACCAATCTATAAATGAAAATTTGGGAGAGTTTATTCTGAACTAAAATCTGAGGACCATGGCCTGGGGCCTTTCTTCCCCAAGGAAGAAAGGGCATTGAAGAAGTGAGGTATACAAAGTGGTTATATACCCTGAAAGAGGATGTTTCACATGTGATTGAAATGTCCCTCCCACAATAGTCACAAGATTGCCCTGTCGGCACAGCACTTGATGGACACAGCAGGTAGTGGGTCTGCTATCTTGGCGGGTGCAGCAGGAGGCAAGTCTATTGTCTCGAGCTGGGTGGTCACAGGTGAGCGCAACAATCAGTTCCTAGGCTAAGGAAAGATGCTTCATGCTTAAGGAAATGCCAACGTTGGGAGGGAGATGGATGTTGTACCTTTATCTCAAGGGCCTTTGTTCTTGCCATGGGGAATCTCTAAAGCAGATATACAATGCATTCTCAATGGCCATGGCCAAGGTCAGGCCCTTTTGGAAAGACAAGGTCAGGTCGAATTAGGTTTACACCAAATGGCTTCCTCATACATTCCAATATATCCTATTACTTGCCATTTTTATTTGTCACTGTGAAGACACTTTTTAGTTTAATGTAGTTTTGATTGTTTATTTTGATATTCAGAACATCTGCCCACTTCTAATCAGATTTTTTTTTTGCTTGAGTCATATGAATTCCTTATAGCTTTAAAATATTAACTTCTTATCAGATATACGATTTGCAAATATTTTTTCGCATTTGGTAGGTGCCTTTTCATTTTTCTGGAGGTCTCCTTTGCTGTGCAGAAGCTTCTTAGTTTGGTGCAGTCCCACTTCAAACCTTCCAAAACTGAATAAAAAAGGAATAGAGAAGCTAAATAGACTGATCACTAGTAAGGAGATCAAAACAGTAAGAAAAACCTCCTGAAAAACAAAAGTCCAGATCAGATAGCTTCTCTGGTGAATTCTACCAAACATTCAAAGAAGATTTAATATCTTTTCTTCTCAAACTTTTCCAAAAAGTTGAAGAGGATGGAATGCTTCCTAACTCATTTTATGAGGCCTACATTACCCTAATACCAACGCCAAACAAGGACAATGCAAAAAAAAAAAAAAAAAAAAGAAAATTACAGGCCAATATCACTGATGAACATAGGTGCAAAAATCCTCAACAAAATATTAGCAAATCAAATGTGATTCATTAAAAGGATCATGTATTATGATCAAGTGGGATTTATACCAGGGATGCAAGGATGATTCAACATCCACAAATCAATCAATGTGATACACTACATTAACAAAATGAAGAATAAAAATCACATGATCATCTTAATAGATGCAGATAAAGCATTTTCACAAGATTCAGCAGCCATTTAATGTGCATGGAAGGAAAATGCCTCAACATAATAAAGGCCATATGCGCCAAACCCACAGCTACCATCATACTCAGTGAAAAACTGAAAGCCATCCCTCTAAGAACAGGAACAAGACAAGGACGCCCACTCTCACCACTCTCATTCAGCACAGTAACGGAAGACCTAGTCAGAGCAATTAGGCAAGAAAAAGAAATAAAATGTATCCAGATTGGAAAGGAAGAATTAAAACTTTCACTATTTGAAGATGACACAATTTTTTATATAGAAAATCCTACAGAATCCACCAAAAAATTATTAGCAATAATAAACAAATACAGTAAACTTTTAGGCTACAAAATCAACATACAAAAATCACTTGCATTTTTATACACTGATGAACTAGCAGAAAGAGAAATCAAGAATACAATCCCATTTACAATCATAACAAAAAATAAAATACCTAGGAATATATTTAACCAAGGAAGTGAAAGACCTGTATGTTGAAAACTGTAAGACATGTTGAAAGAAATCAAAGAAGACACAAAGAAATGGAAAGACATTCCATGCTCAGGGATTGGAAGAAATAACATAATTAAAATGTCCATTTTACCCAAAGCAATCTACAGATTCAATGCAATCCTTATCAATATCCCAATGACATTTTTCACAGAAATAGAACAAAAAATCCCAAAATTTATATGGGACAACTAATGACCCCAAATAGCAATTCTGAGAAAAAGGAACAAAGCTGGAGGCATCACACTCCCTGATTTCAAAGTATACTGCAAAGCTGTAGTAATCAAAACAGCATGGTACTGGCAGAAAAACAGACACTCAGATGAATGGAACAGAATTGCGAGCCCCAAAATAAACCCACACATTTATGTACAGCTGATTTGCAACAAAGGAGCCAGGAGTATACAAAGGAGAAAGGAAAATATCTTCAATAGTGTTGGGAAAAATGGACAGCCACAGACAAAAGAAGGAAAGTGAACCACTATCTTACACCACACACAAAAATTAACTCAAAATGGATTAAAGACTTGAATGTAAGACCTGAAACTGCAAAACTCCAAGAATAAAACAGTATGCTCATAAGGCAATATGCTCTTTGACATTGGCCTTAGCAATATCTTTTGGATATGTCTCCTCAGGCAAGAGAAACAAAAGAAAAAACAAAGGGACTGCATCAAACTAAAACCTTCTGCACAGCAATGGAAACAATCAATCAAACAAAAAGACAATCTACTGATTGGGAGAAGATATTTGCAAATCATATATCCAATAAAAGGTTAATATCTTAAATATATAAAGAACTCATACAACTTAACAACAACAACAAAAACCCCAAACAACCTGATTAAAAAATGAGCAGTGGATCTAAACAGACATTTTTCCAAAGAAGATATGCAGATGGCCAACAGGCACATGAAAAGAGGTTCAACATCACTAATTAATAGGGAAATGCAAATTAATCCCACAATGAGATATCACCTTCCACCTGTCAGAATGGCTATTACTAAAAAGACAGGAAACAACAAGTGCTAGAGAGGGGGTGGTTCTCTGGAAGGCAGGCCTTATTAAGAACAACAGAGTACGTTGGCATATTTCAGAGTGGTTCCTCCTCTCCCCCCTCTACTGGAAACATAAGGGGATTTCCTCCCAATATTTGAATATTTATTGTGAGAACATGGTTGAGCTCCTAAAGATAAAACTCACGGAAGTGTGGGGGCCCCTCTATGGCTGGGTGTCCCTGGAGTTTTTGACTATCAGACTTGTCTATATGGAGCCTCCAGCAATTCGTCAATTACAGTTCACGTTTTTCTATCCCAGCACTGGTTCCCCTGTGGTTTCCATTTGTGAGTGGCTCAGGTGAGCCATTACTTCTTGTATTCACCTGTCTCCCTCTCCAATCTCGGCAGCAGTTTGCCCTGTGTCCTCACCTCTCTTACAAATCCAAGAAGAATTACTGATTTGTCAGTCTGTTCAGCTTCTTACATATTGTTAGGATGCATGGTGAATTCCAAGCTCCTTATATATGGAACTAGAAACTGGAAGTCTCTTTACTAGTTTTCTATATATGTTTTTGCCTCTGTGTTCATTAGTGAAATGGTCTTGTAGTTTTTCTTTCTTATAGTTTCTCCATTGGGTTTTGGTATCAATATAATATTCAGCTCTTAAAATAACTCATAGAGCTTTTTGTTTTCTGGAATATTTTGTATAAAATAGAGGTTATAATTTCCTTTAAGATTTCACAGAACATTCTAGTAAAATTGTTTCAGACTGGAAATTATATTTTATGGAAATTTTGTTTAAATTCCTCATTCAATTTTTTAAATGGCTATATGTTGAATCAGATTTTCTGTAACTTCTTAGGTTAGTTTTGATAACTTATACATTTTTATAAATTTTCCATTTCTTCCAATGGAATTGAGAGGGTTGAAGGCAAATTTCATGATTTCTCACATTTAAAATCTCCTAAGTAGCCACTGAAAACATTCTTCTGTTTATTCATTTATACAAGAATTTATCTCTCTATCCACCAACTCATTTACTCTTTTTGAAAATGATTCAAATATTTCCTTATGCCAGGTATTGTAATAAGCACTGACATGCAATTAAGGATGACACAATGTCTTAGCTAACCTTCAAGAAGGCCCTCTATGATTCTTACCTTCTGGTGACCACACTCCTGTGCAGTTCCCTTATACTTGAATCAGCCACCAAGATGTATATGAGGAAGAAATGAAGCCTCCTACCCATGTGTGAATGAGGCATCTTGGAAGCAGATCCTCCAGACACAGTAAACCGTCAGAGAACTGCATGTCCTGTAGACACACTGGGCTCAAATTCATGAGACATCTGGGGCCAGAACCACTGAGTCAAGCCACTCCAGAGCTCCTGACCCACAGAATCGTTGAAATAATAAACATTTATTTTTTTAACCCACTGAATTTTGGGGTACTACTCAGCAATAGATAACTAATATTAACGGCAATCCTTTATTTTACGTTTCTCTTAGGGAAACAACTGTTGTTTACTAAAAAAAAAAAAGATAATTTTTTTTATTGTTGCTTTCATTCCAGACTGTTATTAGAAACCACATTCCTTGAAAATCAAATAGCAATGCTAAACTAAGATGTGTGTCTCTCCTCTCACATATCTTTTTTATCCTGAAAAAAGTCTGAAGTGTTTAGGTAGACTGCCTAGTATGTCTTATTCACCAGAGGGTCATGGACCTACCATTAAAACAATGACTGGCAAAAGGAAATGGAAAAATCATAACTATTTTAGACCACTCATGATTTATGCAAACCATCTGGGACCATCATCTCCACTACCTGACTACAATTTAGGTTTTCTTAAAAAGCTAAAAGGATGAGAAATGCTGTGTAGTCTTGTCAAGCTGACTTCTCTGGCCTCATCTCCATCTTGCTCCTCCTCTCAACTCCAATCGTTCTAAGCCACATGCACTTCCTGCCTGTACACATGCTGTGTCCTCAGCTCTCTCCAAATCTCTACTTGGCATTCCTATCCATTCTTCCAGGTTTGCTCACCGGTCAGCTTACCTGGGGACTTCCCTGAACTAGGCAGGGATAAAATCTCACTTTGCAGCCTTTGATGAGAAAGGGGTGTGAATATCCAGAGGACCACTCCCTCTGAAAATAAAGTACCACGGAAGCAGAGGTTTAGCCTCAATCTTAGAGTTAACGCGTTTCTAACTTGCCTGGCTCTTCATTCCAAAGAATCAGAGGAGGATCTGAGGATTCGTATTCTCTGGATTTGATTTGTATTCTTTGAGTAAAATGAGGATCAGAAAGCCGCAGCATCTCTACCCTTTAGTCCTCCCAGTTGCTAAGGGTGGAAGGAATTTATTTTTGTAGCAGAAATTCCTCGTTAGCTCCTTGATTTCTACGAAAAGGTGCATAGAGGCTTCTGGAGTCCAGGAATGGGTTGCAGAAATGGGGAGGAGGATTGGAGGTAGTTTGTTAAGTTCCACAGATAAAGACAGTTATCGGCAAAGCGTTTTTTATCTCTCCTGTAAGAATCTTTCCTTTGTTCCGTATGTATTTCGAAAAAAGAGAAAAGCAGTAAGAAAAGGAGAGCCTGGGGAATGTGTCCTACTGAGATTTCTGAGCCCAGTCTGTTCTCATCAGTTACCGAATGTCTGCAAGATACAGGTTAATCAGAATTTCTTGTTAATAGATTCCTGTAAAATAGATGGAAATTTTCATGCTCGCTTGCAAAAACCCAAAATAGGTTTGTTAAAAAAAAAAAAAAGTTGTGGAGTAAATTTCTGTTTTATTTCATGAAGATAGTTTAGAAAACCACGATTTATGTGGTGGGGATGTAGCTCAGTGGTAGAGCGCATGCTTAGCATGCATGAGGTCCCGGGTTCGATCCCCAGCATCTCCATCCTTTTTGTTCTCTTGTTCGGGAAACATCTACTTTACGGTCGCCAGCCCATTCTTATAGAATCTGAAAATTAATCATCTTGCCTCCCGGTATTTATAATTTGCTCCGGTTATGCTCGTAACCCTTCCTTTTAAAAATTTTATTTCTCTCCGTCCTCAGCAGGTTTTACATATGCTCTTCCACAGAACAAAATCAACAGTGAATTTTGGTCCCTGTTCCATGAAAAAAAATTATTGACATTTATCCGTGTAAACTCTAAATTAGAAGATTTGCGAAAGAATTAGTATTTTCACTTAGTTTTGGTGCTGGAGTTTGGGGTGGGGGATGGGACAGTAGACTGAGCTCCTGTCTCAGGTTTCACATTTTGAGGCTTAGTAAGAAAAAGATAGATTTCGCCGGAAGCTCTTTAGAAAGAATATACACTCTTACAAAGCCAAGGCTATTAAAATATTGGGTAAATGTGGCTTCTCAAAACGTGACAGTTCTCTTAGAAATCGGACACAAAGGAGTGAAATAGAAGCATCTCCACACAGACATGTTTTTCCCTCAGTGCATTTTGCCAGTGAGTTCACGGCGGTCACGTCGCTGTGGATCTGATCCCTTCTGTACTGATCTCTTTTGTGATCTCTAAATTTGCCTCACTGATTCAAAAATTACTACTTCAATTCTTTCTCTGAAAAAAAAAATCCACTTCTCTTTCTAAACCTAGCCTTTTTATATCATTCCTATCATTTTTATATCATATAATGATATATATCATATATCAGTGGGTAGGGACTTTCTTTGGCTAGCTCCTTTGTGTGTTTTGTTGAAGATCCATTTCCTTTTGGAAGGCAGCAATTCTTGTATCCTGATCCTTTTGTCTCAACTTCCAATTTGTGACACCCCATCACATTAGCACGTGAAGGAAATTTAGAAAACAGTTTTCTGAGGTCTGGGTTTCTTTCTCAGCCAGGCCTCTGTCAGCTCAGAGTCTGGGCAGCCCCTGCCTGGCTATGGTTTAAGTCAAGAGCTCACGGATATGACCAGGGAAAAGAAACAAATTCTTACAGGGATAGGAGCCCAGTGTTAAAAAATGATAATGGCTACCACCCTTTATGTTAACCTCTTTAGAGTTTTGATCTGTCAGCCGTGAGTGGATCCAGTGCTTGTGCCACTTGACTCTTTAAGAAAAAATACAAAATTAAGGCACGGGTCTTAGAATGGGCCTGTGAAAGTGTGGTGCCCTGAGCTTAGACTCTATCAGCTGCTATTAGCTTCAGGCTAAATCATCCTTGCTGTCATATAGTGAGCAACTGGTCTTGTCAATGTTTATTACAGGCCTACAGTAGTGTAACTCTGATGTAGCTTTAAAAATATTAGAACACTTTAAACTAAATTTAAAATAGTAGCCATAGACTCTACCAACTGAGCAGTCAATAAGGAAATAGTTTGCAGACTCTTTCCTTGCTTATTCCTCACATTTTCAATGTGCCATATTACTCACAGTCACGGCTAGTGGTTGTGAAATACCAAGAGTTCTACCTAGTAACCGGTTTTTTGTTTTTGTTTTTTTTGGTGAGGAAGATTGGCCCTGAGCTAATATGTGTTGCCAATCTGCTTTTTGCTTGAGGAAGATGGTCGCCGAGCTAACGTCTGTGCCAATCTTCCTCTATTTTGTATGTGGGACACGCCGCAGCGTGGCTTGATGAATGGTCTGTAGGTTCACACCCGGGATCCAGGCCTATCAACTCCAGGCTGCCAAAGCGGAGCGTGCCAACTTACTACGCCATCAGCTGGCCCCCCTAGAACCAATTTTGAGTTGTAATTATTCCTCGCTCCCCTTTCATTCTCCACCTTGCCTTCTTTTGTTATCACTTCATGTCATCAGACTATGATCAACTTGGTCAAAGATTGTTTTTAAGATTTCTCTATTCCAAATCACATGAAGATTCTCCGTTAATTTAACCAATAAAAAGTTTTAGGTACAGTTCCAGAACAGTGTCCTAACTAAATTATTTCATCTGGTAGGTAAATCATGTGCTGGGTGATGGGAGGGATGAGGAAAGACAGAAATCAGTACAATTCCCCGGGGCCCCCAAATTTCCTTGAGGCTAAAGCAGTGGTTCTCCAATGTGGCCAAACATTGTCCTCACCTAGAGAGCTCTTAAGTTTCCTAATGCCGATCTCACTCTGAGAGATTCTAGTTTAATTTATCTGGAGTGTGGGATGGACACTGGCATTTTTTTAAAGCTCCCTAGGTGATTTGAATATGAGGTTGTGGGGACCTGGAATTGGCCACCCCAAGATATGTCTCTTTGGCATCAGGATTATTTGAGGCTGATTGCTTTTGATAAACTGGGACAGGGAAGGAGGCTCTGAGGAATGGAACTTGCCCTTTGTTAGGACACGTTTACGTTTGTAAGGTAAATCTCTCTCTGTAAAGTTGCCTCCCTCTCTGTACCAGGAAGAAGAAAGCAGATGACCTTCTCTCTAAAAACTCTTAATCAATGCCAAAGGCAAGGACTTAAATCTGCATTTTATTGTGCTAGTCTGGTAACCTCTTGTAACTGACGTCCCTCCCCCTCCCAATGTTGGCATTTCTTAAGGATTAAGCATCTTTCCTTAGGCTAGGAACTGATTGCTGCGCTCACCTGTGACCACCCAGCTCCAGACAATAGACTTGCCTCCTGCTACACCCACCGAGATAGCAGACCATTACCTGCTGTGTCCATCAAGCAATGTGCCGACAGGGCAATCTTGTGACTATTGTGGGAGGGACATTTCAATTACATGTGAAACACCCTGTTTGAGGGTATATAACCACCTTGTGCACCCCACTTCTTGGGTGCCCTTTCTTCCTTGGGGAAAAAAGGCCCCGGGCCATGGTTCCTCATAAAGCTTTGTTTAATTTTCTCTTGCTATTCTGTCTCATGTGAATTTAATTCGTTCTCCAGCCAGACGAACCCCCATTTGGGAAGAGGAAATGTCCTCCTCCCCTACAAGGTCAAGGTTGAGAATCACTGGCTTAGACAGTCTCTATTTAAGTTATCTCTAAATATCCACAAAAGGTAGGAGGGGGCATAAGAGAGCTATGCGTGCAGGTTTAGTCCTTTCTCAGTTAGGCTAAGCTTATCTAGAGGCACCACTGGCCACTCAGATAGTCATAGATGCATGAGCAGTCCCAGGACTGACCACGTCAAGAGCAGATGGAGGTGACCAATTGTATGTAAATTAATTTCTCTACATACAGTTCTGTTAAGTAGAGAGAAGCTTCTCTCTCTCTCTTGTTTTTGTACCACAGTTGTTCAAGGACTGTGAAGTGAGAACTGACACTCTCTGAGACCCCTGGTTTGCAGAGCTGGTCACTAGGAAGAAAGTGGGTCACTGAATAACTCAGGGCCTTCTGGGACAGAAGGGGTCTACTCTAAACCCTGCTCCACCCAGTTTAGCTTTGGGGATACGTGTCAGTGGTCTGAGAGGCTCTGACCTAGACCTAAAGCAGGGACAGACAGTAAGTTTCCTGAAATACAATTATCTCACGGAAACGGGGAGTTGGTATTGATAACTTGGGGCTAAGGCTTCATAAGGGAATGCTTGTTTTAATTTATCATATGACTCTGGGTCCCTGATAAGAATATAATAATGTTTTCAACAACATTTCAAGAGAGGACTATTTTAACTAGGTAAAACTAGATCTCTTTTTCTGTAGGTTTTTTGCTCAAAGAATATTAACAGGAGCAAAGATAGAAAGAAAAAGAGCTATTTTCTAAGAACATAGAAAGGAGCAGAGACCTGAAAGCTGGAGAAAATTCTTCTATTTGCTGATCTTTATTCTTTAGCACTAAAGAGAAAGGCTAAAACTTCTGTTTACCAGAATGAAACTCCTCTGAGCATACCCTGAGTTTGACTTCAGTTAGTAGTTTCTACAAAGTCTTGTGGCTAAAGAAAATCAGATGTGAACCAAGGTCATTTAGTAAAGAATACACTTAATTCTTTTTATTTCAAGGAGAAGTGAGATACAGCAGATCTACACTGTAGCATAGGGCAATCCTTGTGCAGTTTAATCTTAAATTGTGACCAATAACCTCTTGATAATTTGAAATAAAATATGTCCTGATATGTAGATGGAAAAGAAAGCTCATCTCTTTGCTTTTTTGTCTATATTGGGCCTTCACACACAAATAGAGGACAGACTGGATGGGAAAAAAGCCAATTAGAGCACTTCTCCTCACAAAGACATTTATAACCAGAGTACATTCTAGGCAACAAGACCTCAGAAAAGCGTGGCAAATCGGGGGGAGTTTAAACATTCAAGGAAAGAAATCCAACAATGCTTGGCAGGAATCTCTGAAACATGAAATAAATTATTATCTGTGGTCACCTGGAATGAAAAGTCCACTGAAAGGAAGACGTTGGGGACTTTGCTGCTCTGCCCTACAATGATATGAAGGTATATGAGAAGAATGGTGCGTGGGTAGGGGGATAGTTACATCTTCTGCATTGAGTATGTTAAAGGCCTTGAGCCAGCCCTGATGGTCTAGTAGTTAAAGATCGGGGCGCTCTGCTTCAGCAGCCCAGGTTCAGTTCCTGGGCACAGAACCACACCACTGTCTGTCAATATCCACGCTGTGGCAGCAGCTCACATAGAAAAACTAGAAGGACTTACAACTAGAATATACAACAACGTACAACTACGTACTGGGACTTTAGGGGGGAAAAAAAAGAGAAGATTGGCAACGGATGTTAGCTCAGAGCAAACCTTTCCCAGCAAAAAAAAACAGGCCTTAAATATCTCAATTGTCTGCTTAAGGCACAAATGGAAGCCTGAGGCTTTCAGTGACCACAATAAAAGACTATTTGTTTTCTTTAAGGGGATATGAGATAGTTGACTATCATGTCTAGCTTCAAGCTGTGGGTAGCTGAATTATTAAATCAGTGAAATTTAGAACTTCTCCAGGTCTTGGATGTGAAATTTAGGGGACTGGTGGGGGAAGAGTGACACTGAGAATTGCAATAGGATTTAGAGGTCTAGGAATTTCCTTGAACCCTCTGTTCTTGCTGGTCTTCTCTTGATAGTTGTAGCAGATGCTCTTCTCTTATCAATTTAATGTCTTCCTACCCTGAGTATTAGTCAAGTTTCTCCAAAGAAACAGAACCAACAGGGCATATGATGTGTAGAAAGAGAGAGACAGATAGACAGACAGAGACAGAAAGAGAGAGAGAGTGAGAAATTTATTTTAAGGAATTAACTCACACAATAGTGGGAGCTGGCAAGTCTGAAATCTGCAGAGCAGACTGACAGGCTGAAAACTCTGGCAAGCGTTGATGTTGCAGTCTTGGGTCCAAAGACAATCTGGAAGCAGAACTTCCTTCTCCTTGGCGGAACTCAGTCTTTTCTCTTGAGGCCTTCAACTGAGTGGATGAAGTCCACCCACATCATGGAGAGTCATCTGCTTTACTTAAAGTCTACTGATTTAAATGTTAATCACACCTAAAAAATACCTTCATAGAAACAACTAGGTGGGTTTTTGACCAAACAACTGGGCAGGCTAGCCTAGCCAAGTTGATACATAAAATTAAACTGTTACAACCTGTTTTTAGATACTGCAATTCTCTTGTGTAAAATTTTATCTTCCAAAAGATGGTTAATTCTCTCAGAGAAACAATGATCCCTGCATTTGTGAAGAAATAAGAATCACTTTAAGGAGGAATAGAACCCTTTCAAAATGTATTCCTGGTTCTACAAGATCATTCTTTAAGAAAAAATTTACCTGTGGTAAAGGCTAAGATATACACATAGGGACAAAAAATAATCACTTTTTGTGATTTGATGATTCAAAAGAAGTGTAAATAACTTTAAAAACAATAGAATTTTTATTTATGGTTAAATATGGTTCTGGGATTTGCTTTCAAATACTCCAGAAAAAAAAGAGTAAAGACAGATGGAAACAAAAATAGCATTATCTTGATACTTGTTCAAGATGATGATGGGCAAATGCAGTTCAGTATATGATTCTCTTCTTTTTTTGTTCGAAAAACTGCTTAAAAAGAAACAAAGAGATTCAACAAACTACTATTATAAATGATAAGAGAATTCAGAAAAGTGGACGAGTAATTAATATTCAGAAATTTATTGTCTTCATATTTGTAAAACATTACAATATATATTTGAAGGAAAGAACCCATTGTTTCAGCTAGGAAAGCCATTTAGCCAAAAGTAAAGAAAATCAAACTAACAGTGGTTTATTTTTCTTATGTGGGACACAGCCTAAAAATAGGTGGCTGCAAATAAATGTGACTATAAAAAAAAATTCAGAATGTCAAAAAGATCATTAAAAGTGAAGATATTGATGTAAACTGGAAAAATGTTTGTTATTAACACTGATTCATCAGCTTAATGACATCGGTATCTCTTAGAAGGACTTTCTGTCCTAACCACAAGATGGACACCGGGCCTCCAGGAATCATATCAGCATCCAAGGTAGGAAGGAATGGGGGAGGAGTTGATGCCGATCACCTAAGCATTGTCTTTATCAGGAAAGGAAAAGCTCTCCCCCAAGTCTCCCCGTAGACTTCTATTTACATTTTTGGGGCCAGAACTAGGCACATGGCCACCCCTTGATCTAAGGGAGGCTGGAGGAACGGATATCTCATGTTTTGAGTGTGAGGTGATCAAAGGAGAATGGGGTTGGATATGGAGGTTGGAATAGCCGCTTTACAGTTTCTACTCATTTAAAATAGCAACAAAAGGATTAACTTTCTAGTAGTGAACAAAGTAACAAATGTGCTAGATGCACAAAAAGAGCAATATTTCTGTTTTTTGATTATTCACTAATAAAAGTTAAAATTGAAAATAAACTGAGAAGACAGGGAAAATTTACCCTGGGGGAGCTAACTTGCTCAGATAGAACTTCCTGTGCTTAATTCTTAAAGGGCGCTATTTTTTTTTCCCTCAAAGTTTCCTTTTAGGGTAAATTTTAAGTTATTTGGAATGGTTGTTTCAGAAGGTGAGAAAAATTTAGATCGCTAGGCCAAGTCATTGTCTTTATTTTTTTCCCTTTACTTGTGTTATCTTTCTGGTACGTTTGCCATGAAACGTTGGAAGGCAGCATTTACTTACATCTCTTTGTTACAGGGAAAGCTCAATTCCACGTGTTCTAGGTAAAGCTACAGTATCATTACCCACAGATACATTTTGTTTTGTCAAGTAACATTTTAGCTACTTAATGGGAAAGACTATTTCTGTGCCCTTTGTTATTTTGTTCAGGAATTAAATCACAGCTTTGAGAGTATAGAGTTTCTGGCAACATTTGCTTAAGGGAAGAGGCTCTACCACGCGTAAAGCAAATAGGCTAATACTTGGGGCTTCGCAAGTGCGCTAGCCTCTGGTTTTACTTCTCTTGTTATTTTTCTAACGTGATAATGTGAAAGTTTATGCAAATACATTTTATTTTATTTAAATTAAAGTTGATTATGAAATATTTAAGCATAAACACAGAGAATAGTATAATAGCCATTATGTACCCATTATCCAGATTTTCCTTTTTCTAAGAAAATAATTTGGAAGTATAGTTGAAGCATGGCTCTTCACTCTCCATTCCGCTTCCTCTCTCCACAAAAGTAACCACCATCCTGAAGTCCATGTGGATCCTTCCAGTCTCCATTTTTTTTTTACTATACATATGTATATCTATAAAAATTTTACAGCATTCGCCTGTCATACTGTACATATTTATTACAATGTCCTTTTTATTCATCATTATGTGCTTAATGCAAATTCCTTATGACAGAAGGAGATATATCTCATCTACTTTAAGTATTATGTAGTTAATCTATTGGAGAACATACAGTTTTATTTTGTTGCTTTACAAAGAATGCTGCAGAGAACATCATTGTACATGTCTTCTTGGATAAACTTGCAAAGAGTTGCTAGGTCATACCTCTAGGGGTGGAATTGCTGAATCATAAAGTAAGGATATCTTCTGCTTTTCTGGATATTGCCAAACTGCTCTCCATACTGTTTGTACAAATTTATATTCTTAGCAACAATCTATGGTAATACCCATCTCCCACCATCTATCAACGCTTGGCATTATTGAGCTTTAAAATTTTTGACAATAGAGGAAGATAAAAGCAGTCTTCAAATTTGCATTCCTCAGATCACCAGTGAAGTTTTGCATATTTCATATATTTATTGGATTTTTATGTTTTTTCATCTGGGAATGAGTCTTTATATTCTTTGTCCAATTTTCTACTGATTACCAAACACTATATTTACATTATGCTTCATTAGTTTACTAAGTGATGATGCCTCTTAGTCTTAAATTGCACTACAGTTTCATCTTGCCCAACCCCCTGAACATTAATATACACTTGACTGATTCCTTGGGTTTTTCATTAGCCACCATGAATATTGTAGTCTCCCCATTGCTGATTCACAGTAGAGGCATCACAGCTACTGATTTGTGATCAATATCCGCCTCTCAGGCTCCAGCCTACTTTGTGCTCCTCGCTCACAGTCTTTGCTTTTACTCCCTGTATAATGGTCCCTTACCCTTTCATCCCTATTTGATTTTTCTACCCTCCAGCTTCCATCTAAATCCTGTTGTTAACTTTTCTTTCCCAGGCTAAAGCTATCTTCTTCCCACACATCTGTCAGACACTCCAGTTCTGAGTGGTCCTCGTTTATTTCCACTCTCTCTACCTCTGATTGTTTTCAGAAACCTTGGACCTGGATCACTGCTTTGACATATGCTTCTCCTTGTGCTTTTCTTTTCTTTTGGCCTTTGAATTATAATTTTTATTCAGCTTTTTAGTTAGGTTATATGAACCTCTCACACTTACCTCTCAACACCCCTTATTCACTAGTCCTCTTTTTAAATAAATTCATTTCATTTAAGTTCGGGACAAAATTTAGGGGAAAACTTAGTTCTTCCTCAGAGGATAATGCCTAGGCTGCTGTAACAAAATAACACAAATTCAGTGGCTCAAAAAATAGAAGTCTATTATCTTACAGTTCTAGAGACTAGAAATCCAAGGTCAAGGTGTCAAAAGGGTTGTTCCTTCTGAGGATTGTGAAGGAGAATCTGTTCCACACCTCTCACCTAGCTTCTGGTTGTTTGCTTGCAATCTTTGGCATTCCTTGGCTTGTAGATGCATCACTCCGATCTCAACCTTTATGTTCACACATGTGCATGTCTGTCTCTAAATTTCCCCCGTTTACAAGGACACCAGGCATTTTGTACCAGAGAGACCCACTCTACTCCAGGATGACTTCCTTTTAACTAATTACATAAGCAATTACACTTTTTCTAAATAAGGTCACATTCTCAAGTACTGGGGGTTAAGACTTCAACGTATGAATTTTCAGGGGGACAAAATTCAACTAACACCTCCTAGCTAACATTATGTTGAATTACCCTATTTTCAACAGAGGAAACTCAAATTGGTCGGGGGTCTCATGTGTTCTTTGCAGTTTCAGTTCAGTTACACCTTCCTTTCCTGAGTGCAAGTCTATTTCAGCTCAGTTACACCTTCCTTTCCTGAGTGAAAGTCATCGGGATAGGTTCTACTGATTCCGCCTCTTTCTCCTCTCATGATTATTTTATTTCAGGCACCTTGCAGACCTTCCTACTATTGAGCCTTCCTCAGATTTGCTTCATTCTACCTTAGCAGAGATTCCTATTTTAGTTACGTAATCGAGATTAACTTGAAAGTATAAAAGATGTTGTCAAGTATTACTTGTACATATAAAATACATATTAGGCCTTCTTTTCTAGCAAGAAATCAGATAAATTAAAGAGAAAGGACAAAAAAAGTATTGAGCAGGGCAGTGTATGGAGTACAGAGTATTATGTACTAAACTGTATTACCAGTCCATTAGGGGCTCATCTATCACCTTGTACTTCTTTTATTATGATACTTATAACATTTATTAAAATTTCTTGTTTTATTTCCTGTCATCTGTGGCTATTCTAGTCGGCGATAGAGGCTAGTTGTTCTATAGAAATCATTTCAGCGCCTGACACATAGTGGGTGCTCAATATCACTCTTGTTGGACAATTGCTTGAATAATACTTCACTGTAAATGCTATCATCCCAATTATACTTTTTTGACTGAAATTTATACAGTCCTGATCACAAACAATTCAGCTAATTAGAATTCAGAAATGTTATGATTCCTGGGCCATTAAGAATTTGGGGTGCTGTTTTCCAAACTCGGTAAATATACAGTAACTGTAAATGGAGTAGCAGTGTAGTCCTAATCATAGAAGTTTGCTCATATAGATTAAATTAAAAAGTGACTATCCTGATTAGCAAGAAAATAAGTTTATTTACCACAAAAGTGTTCTGAGTGGGGTAGAAAATGGCAATGTCAAAACACTTGACGCAAGAAAGAAAAGAAAAAAGACTTCATGATTCAAGGGCCTTCCCAGGCTCAGAGCTGCTTTCAGCTTTTACATGGTTAAATAAAGAAATCTGAAGTCCTCCCAAATGTATTTTAACCAGACAGCAGAAGCTGCGTAGATGTGCAGTGGCGCCTGATAATTTGGTGAACTCACACCTCTCCCTTTCAGCACAAGCCTTATTCTAATTAAAGGCAGAAACGGAAACCCAGCCATTAACAGTTTGAGAATGGATTCTGATTTTGGGATTGCAGAATCAGTTAATGTTTATTTAGCTTCTACAAGTTGAGGATCCATGAGGAAAATACTAAAGAACGTCCTCTTGAAAAACCAAAGTGGAGAAGGCAGAATAGAGAATGAGGAATTTCCCCGTGCGGTGATGCCTCCCCAATGCTTCAGAGTCTGGTTTCCATCTGTGCATCTTCCTGAGAACTGCAGGAACAGAGGTCCTTTCCCTGCCTCGGGCAGGCAAGGGCTCCTGGGGTTTGAATCATAAAACCGTTAAGTGAACTCTGACCAAGCCGCCTCTTTGTTGTCTCCTACTTCCTCAAGCAGAGCACAATCTGACAGCTGCTAGCACAGTCTGAATGTGTTAAGAGTTTGGGGTTGTTTGTTTTTCAATGCACGAGTATGCCATCTTCTAACAGCCAGGAATATCATTAATCTGATAAAAGTTCTAACTGACCTATTTTGCTAGAAAAGTCTTTCACTACACTTTTAGAGTATCCACTCACTTGATGATTCTAAATTATTACAATCGGGTGAAATATAAAAACTATTCTGGCCTCACTCAGAGAAGTCCCTTCCTCCACAATAAACACTCGGCTGGTCTCCACTCTTTCCTATTCCATGGTTGTTCGAGTACATTCTCAAAGGTACGGTGTGAGTGCGTGTATGTGTTTTGTTAGGTTTGTTGGGAATCTAAGTTCCAGGAGTCTCTTTCGCGAATCTGCCTTTACCGAGAGGTTGATCTATTCTAAGTGTGCACAGTAACTCTAACTGATAACACAGCTTTTCACCTAATTGAGTACAATTTAATCATAAAAGGACCCTCACCTGGTGCACAGCTGGCTCTGTGGCTTAGTTGGCTAAAGCGCCTGTCTCGTAAACAGGAGATCCTGGGTTCGAATCCCAGCGGGGCCTAACTGCTTTTTTTAAAACCCGGTCCTCCTTTCTGGCAATTCATTCAAATTTTTAGTCTGAAATCATCTTTAATCTAAACAATATCAAATCCACTGCTTGGAGCTTTAATCTCCGCAACCTCTCCTCCTTCTTTTGCATTCCCAATGACTCTCAGGCTCTCTACTGGTGATCTATCACATGGTTATATTGGGATTTAACTACTTGGGTGCTCAAGATCAGTCATGAATAGAGAATTTCTAAAACAAAATTGGAAAAATTTTAAGTCAAACCGTTTAAAAACATACTCTGCTGGTTTCTCAAACTCCAAGCAGTCTTACTTAAATCAGACATAGTTAGAATATGTTTGCAATTTATTGAACATTTGCTATTGTCGCATTTTGTATGTTTTCTCCCATACCTTTAAATCTCTAAAATAGTCATGAAAGTAAGCATTATGATGTACATTTTACAGATGAGAAAGCTGAGAACAGGGGAGAAATGAAGTAACTTGCCCAAATCACAGCTAGTAAATAGTTAATCAAGCTAGAGTTTAAACCAAATTCTTCCCAAAGTCATGGTCTTAAATATCAAATATTCTTATTTATAAAATAAAATAGTGTCCAGTATGTTTTAGAACAATAGTTTTTAAAATTGGATGGTACTGAACTCATTAGATTATCTAACGAAAACTTTCGCCTATAATCATCACCAAAAAAAAAAAAAAAAAAAAAACCCAGTAGACTTAAAAATAAATTTCGTATGTTCTTTCAAGGTTTTCACCAACCCCATTCAGCTCTTGAATGTCCATTAACCGCTAAAAAATCCTTGACTTTCACAAATAAATAGAGTAAACCACAAATGAGTGTTAAGAAAACAGAAGCTATTATAGAAACACAGTTTACTTCTTGACATTGATTTCTACAGGACTAGTATTCATGGTCATACTGAGATAAAAGCCAATTTTGAAGCCACTTATTCTGAGCTGGGCCTGGTCAGGTTCAGGTAAATCTAAAGCCTTTAGTGACATTGATTTGCATACATCTTCTTTCTGACATTCAAGACCTATACAATGTATATAATTTGTGCACAACAAAGTACACGAAATACATTTTAGGGAAAAGTGGATCATATATTCATAAAGAAAAGTATTTTTGTGCCAGAGAGGTTGTGCAGCCCTGGGGATGTAGCTCAGTGGTAGAGCGCATGCTTTGCATGTATGAGGTCCTGGGTTCAATCCCCAGCATCTCCAGTTTCTTATTCCTCAGTATCCGGTTAGCATGATTTTTAAACACTGGATCTTGATAAACAAACATACTTGGTCTTTAGCACTTTTGATATTCCTAAGCAATTTAAACTTAATGAAATCTGATTTCCTTCTAGTTTGAAAGTCAAACATACTGCTGAAAGAAATTTACCTTCTTCTACTGCCATTATAACAAAGTCCGTTACGAAAAGCCCACAACTTGTATCATACTTAATGGTGAAAAATTGACAGCTTTTCTTCCAAGATCAGGAGAAAGGCAAGGATGCCCACTCTTATAACTTCTATTCAACATAGTATTGGATGTTCCAGCCAGAGCAATTAAGCAAGAAAAAGAAATAGAGTGCATCCAAATCAGAAAGGAAGGAAGAAGTAAAATTGTCCCTCTTTGCAGGCAACATGATCTTATATATAGAAAACTCTAAAAACTTCATTGAAAAACTATTAGAACTATTGAACAAATTTAGTAAAGTTGCAGGGTACAAAATCAACACAAAAAAGTCAATTGTGTTTCTATACACTAACAATGAACTATCTGAAAAGGAAATTAGGAGAACAATCCCATTTACAGTAACACCAAAAAGAGTAAAATGTTTAGGAATAAACTTGACTAAGTAAGTGAAAGACTTATATACTGAAAACTACAAAACATTAATGAAAGAAATTAAGCAAAACACAACAAATGGAAAAATGTCCCATGTTCATGGATTGGAGACTAAACATTGTTAAAACGTCCATACTACCTAAAGCAATCTATAGATTCAATGTAATCCCTATCAAAATTCAAATTGTGTTTTTTACAGAAGTAGAAAACAATTCTAAAATTCATATAGAACCACAAAAGACCATGAAGAGTCAAATCAATCTTGAGAGAGAAGAACAAAGCTGGCAGCATCACATTTTCTGATTTCAAAATATATTAGAAAGCTAAAGTAATCAAAACAATATGGCACTGGCATAATGACAGGCATATAGACCAATGGAACAGAATAGCAAGCCCAGAGGAAATCCATGCACAAATAGTAAAACTGATCTTCAACAGGGATGCCAAAATACACAATGGGGAAAGGATGATCTCTTCAACAAATGGTGTTAGGAAAACTGGATATTCACATGCAAAAGAATGAAATTGCACCCTTATCTTATATCACACACACAAAGCAGCTCAAAATAGATTAAGGACTTAAACGTACATGAGACCTGGATCTGTAAAAATCTTAGAAGGAAACATGATGGGAAAGCTTCATGATATTGGTGCTGGCAATGATTTCATGAATATGACACCAAAAGCACAGGCAACAAAAATAAAAATAAAAAGTAGGACTACATCAAACTAAAAGGCTTAATCCACACAGCAGAAAGAAAAAAAAAATCAAAGGAAAGAATCTTTTGGTAGATCGAAAAGGCAACCTACAGAATGGGAGAAAATATTTGCAAACTATGTATTTGATAAGGGAGTAATTAAAACCTTTGGGTAAAGGACAGGGATAGAGCCATCTTGCAAGGTGCATCCAATCTCAGGTTCTGGGCTTGGTCAACATGTGTGTAAATCTCAGCCTGGTCCAAGAAGGAAAATTCCACTCAGTAGATTGGGTGAATAAACCTCTATCCTGTGGAATAAAAATTGTAAGAGAGGTGCTGAACACTTAAATGTAAAAGGTCATAACAATTTAGAAACAGGTTTTAGTGTAAGGTAGGTGTCCTCAAGGTGTGGTCTTCAGACCAGCAGCATTAGCATTACATCTTGCTAAGCATACAAATTCTTGGGCCCCACTTCAGACCCGTGAGTCAGGAACTCTGGGGGTGGGAGCCCAATATGCCGTGATTTAATAAGCCCTGGAGTTGATTCCTATACATGTTAAAGTTCAAGAACCACTGGTGTCAGGAAATGATGAATATGACATTACTATATCACTTTTTAACAGTAACACAGTACCAAGATGTTTCCAAGATTTAAAGATAAAATAATTTGACATATTAGGCCTGAATTTTTATAGTGTATATTAAAATAAATATTTAAGTGCATGAGGGAAATCTAAGGTTTTGAATTTAGTTTTCATATACTGTGAAAACAGTACGTATTTTTAAAAATCAGTGAAATGTGCATTAGACAAAGTACAAACAGCAGCAGATAATTCTCTTGATATTTGAAAGCCCTTGAACACTAGAGAATCTATCCACTAGCCATACAAAAAGAAGCAAAGAGGGAGATAAAGATCAGTAGAAACAGGTTAGGAAAAGCAAAAGGCAGAAATAAAGCCCATTTTCAGATACAGAGTTCCCCCCTGCATTGGGACACAGCGGGACACACGAGGGATGGAGCCCAAGACGTCCCTCATAAGAACATGCTCTACCACTAAGCCACTTCCAAGGGAAGGATGGAGGGAGGGACTTAGGAAGGAAGGGAAGAAGGTAGGTGGAAAGGAAGATCTCTCTAGTCTTTGACCAAAGTCTCTTCCAAAATATAATTCCAGGGATACTTTTCTTAAACCCCAAATCAGTTTAATTTCACAAATACGTATGAAGTGCCTGCTAACCACAGGCTCTCTGCTTTCCTCTCACGACTTGTAGCACAGTTTTCCACTGTTGTCTAGGTCCTGCAGGGCTGTGAGCCCAAGCTGTACCGTCCATCGCAGAACTTTACTCAACCATCTAATCGCTAGTAGCTCTGAGCACAAAAGGCATGGTCTAAATCAATAAGTTTATGACCAAAATTATAAAGAATTCCTCATTCATGGAGAGTAATTGCAACCCCTGGTTCTCTGGATTCAAAGGCTGAAAGGTTAGCATCTCCCCGGCGGGTCAATGCAGTCAGGGGGCTGAACATCTTGAAACCATTTAGACCTGGCAGTGCTCAACCTCTGGAGGCTGGTGCTCAAAGAATTTAGGACCTTCCACCGCTCGGTGATTGTGTAATACGTAGTTATTATGTTTGAGTCTCATTCGTTACCGAAATTCAACAGAAAAATGACTCCACCCCTAAAACTGGCCCGGCATCACTACTCACAGATTGGAGTAAGTGCTACCAATGTGTCCATTCTTCCACGTCGGGGCCCTGGCAGGCTTCCCGAGTTACATCCAACATACAGTCTGGCCTGTAATTTTCTCCTCACCACCACGCCTGCTGCCTTCCTTCACGTGGCTCCTTCTCTGGAATTGAACACTGATTAAAATCTCACTGATGCAAATTTTGCAAATGTGTAAAGTGAACACGTTGCTTGGGGCCTTCCCAAGTTCTTGGAAAGTACAGGTACAAGCGAACCTGATCATCAGCTTCGGGTTACATCTGCCAAGTTGGCTTCCTTGGAAAAAATAACTTGCATCCCGCATCCACAGTCCCGCCAGATTTTAGTTCGGGAATGAATGTAGCGATCTGAGCAGGAGAGGAGTGTATTTTCACTGACCCCACCAAGTGTCCTTAGTCATGCAGGCTTAGTCAAGCAGAGTCTGTGCTCTGAAAGGATAAAATAGGTAAAGACTCACTGGTAGGAAGAAGGGAAGGGGATACACCTGGCAGTTGGCCCAGGATCAAAGGAGCCCCACCAAGAAGCCAAAAAAGCCCGAAGAACGTGCAGCACGACTGCAAACGCTTGCACTAGGGGCGGCCTTAGTCGCTGGCTCCAGAATGAACTTGACCTCGGACGGGAGAGGCAGTGTCTTGTACTCAATTGCCAACCCGGACCCAGCTTATGGGGAACAACACTTGCAACACTTCCCAGGCCTAACCACTACCCGATACCGGAGCTGAGCGAGCTCGAGACACGTCCATGAGCGATCCCCGCGCGGACTGGTTGGCTAGAGGCTCCAAGGACCAGGCGGGCAACAAGGACTGAGGCAGAGGAGAAACGGGAAGCCAAGCGATGGCTCCAGTGGAAGAGAGACTATGGCCCCCAAGGCACATCCTGCGCTCCCAGGACCCCTTCCTACCACCTGAGAAAAGCGGCCACACAGCCACGGATCGTTCCTTCACTCTCGAGGTTTCCGCGATACATTTTCTACCCTGGCCGAAAAGAGAGAGGAGGGAATTGGGACGAAGAAGAAGGGGCAGCGGTGGTCTGGCCGCAGCGCTTTCTTACAGCAGAGCGCTCCACTAGCCCAGGAGCGCACCCAAACACAGCTGGGGCCGGGGGTGGGGGGGGGGGGGGGGGGGGGGGGGGGGGGGCGGAGGTGTTGAGTGGAAGAGGGAGGAGGCCGCAAAGTCTAGCAATCTGCAAGCTAGCTTAGGGGGAGCAGGATGCTGTCATCTCCGCCGCAGCTGGACCCGAGCAGGGACCCGCCATTCGTACCCAGCCGGGGTATCAGAGACGACCCGAGGTGCAAGGCAATGTTTACTCCACAGCACACAGGACTACGTGGTAGACGGGGACTGACGTCCGGTTGAGCCCGCGTGGACCGCTCGGTTACCAGCGCGTCTGGCCGCCAACGCCGGCGACTGGCACGCCCCGGTCAGGGCACCCAGAGCTCCCTTCCACCCCTCGCGGACTGCACAGAAACCACTCACCGGGGCGAGGAGCAGCGGATGGTGGGTAGAGGGGAGGTGAACTCTGGGATAGAGAGATGCTCGGCAAGAGCTGGAGACTTAACGGAACTCTGCGGTCGGGAGATGGGGATGGGGCTACGCGAGGGAGTAGAGTCGTTGGATGTTTGCGCCTCATTAATCCCGGTGTACCCGCTTTTGCTCCCATTGACGAGGCTTTCAGTAAGAAGTCCATCCACGCCAATGGTCTTGAGCCTTGCTAGAGGATAAAACCATTGACTTTATTGCTAATTTTTATATATTTATATTCATTTATTTTTATGTCTCCCGTATTCGGTTCCAAACATTTCACCTCAGCGTTTGCCGTTTTTTTCTCCTATTGTTTTTCTACTCTCTCTTCCTCTTTCCAACACGGCTGTGCCAGAGGGATTTGGGGAATACTTAGGGCACCACCGCTGCTCTGGGCACTTTCTGGGAGATTTCCAGTGCTCCAGAGACCCCAGGAACAGCACGACTGGTGACAGAGCAGGACTAGTTCCAACCATAGAGAAGGCGGCGTCCACGGGGAGGAAAACCCGGTGAAGCCAAGGAGTCTGCAACAAGGAGGAAAGGCCGGCATGGAAGGCGAGGAGCTGTGTCCTGCCCTCCACAGTTGGCCAAGGCAGAAAGGAGCGAGTGAGAGGCAGGACAGGGCACAGGCTGGAAATGTGACCTGGCTCCAAATGCTAGGAGCTACCCCGCGGAGTCAACGGGGCATCCCAAGCTGACTCCTAGAGCAGAGACAAGGCCTGGTCTGCGAGGAATGTTAGTCTGCCCAACCCGCGATGTGAATGCTAAAATTAAACCCCCGAGAAGAGAGAACAAGGACCATGCTTTTGTTGCTGAAGAGTGGGAGGACAGATGTTGGCAGCTAAGACTGTGAACAGTTCTGAAATATACTCCGCGGTCTGCTCCGTGGAGCACAGTGATCGCCTGCACCAGGGAGGGGACGTTCCGGAGCTCGGGTGTCAGCGATGGAACGTTGGTAGCCCTTACCCATCCAGTCTCCAGCAGAATTACCAAATACGCCACACCAGCCCCGTGTCCACATCACAGTGTCACCGGGAGGCCGGAGCCGTCTCACTACCGGCGAACTGGATCTCTTTTTCTGTGGGTCTTTGCCAAGTGTAGATTCAGTAAAACCAACTGATGCGGTTCAGACTCAGCTTGTGTCTTAGGCCAGCTAACCAACAAACAACCTGAACAAATCGCTGCGGGGTACTTATCTCCGGCATCCATGCTCCACGGACGCCCAGAACTTTGGCTGAAATCTGAGAAGCACAGCCACCCACTGCTGCAAGCCCAAATTGGTCCTCATGTACAATTCTTGGCCTTTATTCACTGGGCCAAGTCTTGTCTTTCAAGACTCCTGGAGTCATCAATTTCTGATCAAGAATGTGTTATACTTTCTGTCTGCTGTTGTAGTTACCCACACTTGTCTTTTTCAGGGCATTTATATTGTACTGAAATTATCTGTTTAGATATTTGTGAATCCCCCCCTCTCTCCCATACACTTCATCACAACATTCTCTCTACTGTAACATATATCCTGAACAGAGTATACCTGTAATTTATTTCTCACGGTTCTTTTTTGAGTGACAACTATGTGCCAGGCTCTATGGCAGGGGCTTGAGATGGAGTGGTGAGAAAATCAGTCACAGTCTCTGCCCTCCTGAAGCTACCTTACTAGAGAAGGAAACAAACTTAATCAAATAACATAAATCTGCAGTTGTAAACCGTGCTAAATGATATTAAGGGGAAGTAGAGGGAACCTATGGATGGTATTATTTAATAAGCATTTGTTAAATCGACCTGATTTTGTTTCTCTGAATGTAGTTAGAAAGAGGCGACAGAATTAGTCAGCTATACTCCATACTATCTTCAGGAGAACTATTGGTCAATAATCAGAGGAAAAAGTAGCCCTTTGTCTTTGGGGATGTAGCTCAGTGGTAGAGCGCATGCTTTGCATGTATGAGGCCCCGGGTTCGATCCCCGGCATCTCCACTTTAGCTAGGCTGTAGCTGAGTTTTAAGGTTCAGTGCGTTAAATTACCAAGAACGTTTAAATATTACTCAAACTCCTCCAGTTAGTAAAAATTATAAATCTAATATGTTAAAATCATGTAAATATCTTAGGACAGCTTTAAATCTCATCACTCATTAACAAAATGATTATCAAGCCTTCCTCTAAAACAACTCTCTGAGTGGGGAACATGAAGACAGACATCAATTGACTGAAGGTGAATGATTTGTGACCAGCAATATAGTTTTCTGGAGCTCAGTTGAAGGTGATTCTACCCTCTTCTCTTAGCTATATTGGATCATCTTCTCTTAAGAGTTGCACTTTGAGCTTTATATCAGGAACTATCTGAGCTATTTCCTCTAAAATACTTTTTCCTCCTTGGTCTTTTCACCAATACACTATTTTTTTTGACTATCATATACACGACCTATTGTGAACCAATTTTTCAACTGCTTGTTGAATGGTCTGGTTCAATTGAATCTCAGGTCACTTGAGTGACCTAAATCCTCACTTTTTCTTCTCATCAAGAAGAGCTGAGTTACTGGCACAGTCTTGAACAAAGAGCTCTGCAAATCAGATTTCTAAAAAGATTTTTGACCACAGATTGAGGAGAAAACAGAAATAGCTGCAAGGATGTAATAGAAGAGTACATAATTTGCATGCGTGAGGTTCCCAGTTCTATCCCTGTTATCTCCACTTTATGTCTTCTCCACCAAGGGACAAGTTGCAGTAAAACCTCTAGTTGCTCATCTCTCTGTTCATTCATGGCTTATTTTATTCTCTTTGTCATGCCACTGCTAGTTTTTACTTTCAACTTTCCTTCCCACTTCCTTGTGGTATAAAGATGCCCTTTTGGTGGTATTTTTGGTCAACAATCAGAAAAGTCAATAATATCCATAGTGAAGGTGTGGTTCAACGGTAGAGTAAAGGAATCCTCTTGGAGGACACAAATTTGATCAGCAGCATTTCCTCTTTTCATCTGCCTCTTTAAAAGTCAAGACATGGCTAGAATTCTGTAAACAAAACAAGGCTTTTGGTTTTGGCCCCTTAGCAACTCTTAAAATAGACTAAAACACCAGAAGTATAGGCAGTCAAATTTAGATATATCTGTTTGTTTATGTATTTATTTATTTATTTTTATTGATATTTCATTTTTATTGATACTAGCGCATTCCACGTGCTAGCTGGCTCAGTAGGTTAGGTGCTGATACTGAGCAAGCTTTTGCTTGTTGTAAGGGCCTCTTTTATGAATGGTAAATTTAATTTGTCCTTTCACGTAAGTCTCCCACATCTATTTACTCTATGTCCTGTCTAATATCACATGATGAAAGCTTTTCCTCTTTTGATTCTAGGTTAAAATTTCTCTATTTTCAATTATTGCCCCATAATTTTCTTTTCAATAGATCATCCTTGTTCTGATGGAGCAGCTGTTGACCTAAGGAATGAGAACTTAGTAAATTGAAGACTGACGCCACACTGATCATATACGCTCGTGATTGTTCTTGTGTTCTGTGACATGTAAACATGAAACATTAACAAGTAACTTAAACATAAAGTCACCAAGTCAGTGCCACCTTTCTTTATCTTAGTTTGAAAAAGAAGTGCAAATGCTGAAATGAAGCCACATTGCTTCTAATGTCAGAACCTCTTGGATGCTGTTCCATCGACTCTTTGGTAGAAGGGGGAGAATAAAGTATGGGTGCGTGTCCCACTCTGTCAATTATCTTGCAGTAACATTATAATCTTTGCCACAGGAAAGTTCTTCATTCTAACTTCCCTTCTTCCTGGTTTCCCTTTGACACCAACTGCTTTTAAATAATATATACCTTAGAACATAGCTCAGCTAGAATGAATTCTCCATGGAGGTTAGAACAGATCTTTTTCAATTACATAGCTGGTTCTGAAGAAAAAAGCTTCTCATACAAGAGAAAGTTGGATATACAAACTAGCTCTCCATATTGCACCACTCTGGTTGACCTGTCAGTAGGCAAAGGAGTCATTATTATGTTTTTATGGTTGATATTTGGTTCTATTCTTTCATAATAATTACTGAGGACAAAATTTTAATAAGAAATAATAACAATTCAAAACCTCTTTCTTTCCTATTAAGCACACAGTAAGTTAACTGTCATCATCATTATCACCTTTATCATCATAATTTTCATTACTATTATCATATATTGGCACACAAGACTCTAACAAGCACAATCTGTAAGGTTACGAAAAGTAAGAGATAAATTTGAATAAATCAAAATTAAATATTTCTTTATTTTCACTTTATTCTTTAGTTTTAAAGAAACTAAAGATTGTTAAAGATTAAGATACCTTAGAAACAAAGGATGCGTTAGCAAAAATTAACACATTGATGACTGTGATGATTAGTTTTGTGAGTCAACTTGACTAGGCCATAGAACACCCAGGTATCTGATTAAACATTATTTCTGGATATGTCTGTGGTTGTTTCTAGAAGAGATGAGCATTTGAATTGTTAGTAAAGCAGATAGCCCTTCCCAACATGAATGGGCATCATCCAATCTGTTGAAGGCCGGAACGCAGAGGAAGGTTGCCCCTGACTCTTTGAGCTGGAACACCAGTCTTCTGCCCTCAGGGCTTCTAATCTCAAGTGTTGAGACTTGGACTGGAATCTGCATCATCGGCCCTCCAACTCTCAGACCTTCAAACTACATCATATATATATATATATCATGTATATATATCATATACATATGACATATACATGATATATATATATGACATCACATATATTCTATTGGTTTTGTTTCTCTGGAGAATACTGACTAACACAATGACAGATTAGGAGAAGTGGATTTGCAATATTTAAAATCAACAATGAAATCATTTCTAGAATATTCAAAGAATAACCACAAATCAATAATGAACCTGTCAACTCTTCACATTGCTCAGATTTCTTTTTAATACCTTTATTGAGGTATAATTGATATACAAAGAGCTACGCATATTTAATGTGTACAATTTGATAACTTGGGACATAAGCAACACTCATTATACCACCAACACAAACAAAGTAACAGACATATCCACCACTTCCCAAAAAGTTTTCTTGTGTCCGTTTGTTTTTGTTTTGTGTGTGAGAGAGACAGAGAGAGAGAGAGAGAGAGATCTATCCTCTTAACAAATTTTGAAGTGCACGATACCTTATTGTTAACTATAGGCACTATGTTGTATAGCAGATCTCTAGCATATTCATCTAGTACCATTGAAACTTTATACCCATTGAACAACAACTCCCCATTTCCTCCACACTAAAGTCCCTGGTAATCACTATTGTGTCCTCTACTTCTATGAGTTTGACTATTAGAGATAGCTCATATAAGTGAAATCGTGCAGTATTTGTCCTTCTGTGACTGGCTTATTTCACTTATCATAATGTCCTCCAATTTCATCCATGTTGTTGCAAATGGCAGGATTTCATTTTTTTTAAGGCTGAATAATATTCTTTTATGTATGTACCACATTTTCTTTATGCATTCGTCTGTCAATGGACACTTCAGTTGTTTCCATATCTTGACTACTTTGAATAATGCTGCAATGAACACGAGAGTGAAAGTATCTCTTTGAGATCCTGATTTCAATTCTTTGGGATAGAAATGCAGAAGTGGGATTGCTGGATCATTTGGGAGTTCTATTTCTCCTTTTCTGAAGAACCTCCATGCTGTTTTCCACAGCTGCTGTGCCGTTTTACATTCTCATCAACAGTGTACAAGAGCTCCAATTTCTCCACATTGTCTCCAATACTTAACCTTTTATCATTGTTTTTTATAATAGCCATCCTATCTGTGGCTATCGAAAGATATCTCATTGTAGTTTTGATCTACATAATACATATATCATCACGTTGTACACTTTAAATGTATTACAATTCGATTTGTAAATTACCTCAATAAAGCTGAGAAAAACTGCATACTCTGCAATTATTTTCAAAGAACAGAAGCCACTCTTTGATGAAAATAAAATAAAATTAAAATGTATTTAAATATATGATATAAAGTATGTAATGTAAAGTATAAAAATTTTAACTCTTTATTTTGGACATTTTAAAACACAGTAGAGATCATACTGTAATGAATACCTACATAACTATCACACAACTTCAGCATTTCTCATAATTTTGTTGTTACTGTTTAATTTTTACCAACTTTCACTCTTTATTTTTGCTTCTTTCCTTCTGGAATACAAACCAAATTCCAGACGTTATACTAATTTCAACTATAAATATTTTGCGATGTATAACTAATAGTTATAAACTTTCTTTTTAACATCACCATAATAATACCACAACCAGTATAATTAATAAAACTTCTTAACATAATCTAATGCTCAGTCCATGTTCAGTTGTTTTATTTTCCAACTATTTTGTTTGAATCAGGATCCAAACACGTTACGTTTGTCTGGTATCCTCCTCGCATGTCATTTAATCTGTACCCATTCCCCCTCCCTCTTTTTCCCCATGTCATTTTTTTCTTTAGGTTCAGTTTGTCCAGGAGGATTTCCCACATTCTGCCTTTGACTGATTGCTTCCTTATGGTGTTATTAAGCATATTCCTATATTCCTAATATTTACTGTAAACAGATTGTTTACCTAGAGAAAGCATTAATTTTTAACACAAGTATTTCATCGGTACTGCCAGGTATGTTCTATTTCACTGCGGTCAAGAGGCACATGATGGATAATGGTCTCACTTTTAATGATGTGACATTGATCATTCATACCAGGTGATGTCAGTCTGCTCCATCCATTCTGGAGTCCCCCATCCAATTTCACCTCATGGTTGTAGCAGCCACTGAAGATCGCAACTTGGATGCATTACAGCAATATCAGTTGCAAAATGTTGACTCTCATTTTACTATTCCTCCTGCATGTATTAGCTGTAATTCTTCTACAGAGAAAATCTTCCCCTCATCAAGTATATTTTTATCCTGAAGTACATTCTATGTAAGAGAGGTAGTATAAATACTTGATTCTTTTCTCTCATTTGTCAGCTTTCAAAACAATAAATTGATGTCCAAAAACCTCCAATGGCTGAATGTAGGAAGACTATGCTGTGTGCGTGTGTGCGAATTTTATATCCAGGTGCTTTACTAAATTCTCCATTTGTAGCTTTTCTCTTTTGAGGAGTGGTTTCCAGATACATAATCCTATCAAGATATAGGGAGATGGCCCTAGCCCTTCCTATCCAATGCTTCATTCTCCAATCACTTTTTCAGGCTACATACCTTGACTATTACCTCTATTATAACATTAAACAGTAGTGAAGATAATGGATATCCTTGTCTTGTCGGGAAAAAATTTAAATGTATTTGACCACAAAATACCTGGCTTAAATAGGTGGTACAGGTCATAAAAACCTACTAAAAATACATTTTACAGCGTTATTTTCCAGAATAAAAAAATAATTTCTAGAAATCAATAAGTTTAAAAGGGACAACTTTTTCCCCTCTTGCGTTATGTATTCAACCAACATTTCCAACTAGCTCTGGCCTAGGCAAACCAGCTATGATTTTTGTATTGGTTAAGACATGTTGGTGTTGTGGGATACTTATTTGTGTTGGGGGCATTAGAAGTGGTTGTCCACTCAAATTTATTTCTAAAATGAGCCCAACTTGTCATTCATTTTGATTGAAATTTTCTTGAACAAGAGATATTTAGATGCTTGGTTTCTCACATTCGCAATGAGTTATCTCAGCAAAGTGGCGGTGGTTCTAGATTCACTGAATCAGCCAATCTTCATTCAATCTGTATCATTCATTTTAGTCTTGGAAAGCAACACACACTATGACAGACAGTACTTATTGTCCCTCGTGTGCGTGCAACCCTACCATTTATAACTGGGGCCCAATGCTTTCATATCTGGTGATTCAAGAAAACATAAAGTACAAGTGGTGGGATGTTCATAAGAACGAAATTAATAAGATCTTTTTCTGCCATTCCACCTCCAGTGTGTTCTTTGCTCCGAGAACTCTTCAGAATTCAAAATAAAGCGAATGAAACTGAGGGTCTGTTATTTTTATCTTCTTTTCTGTTTTCAGCACGGAATCCAAAGAAATTAAGACAATTATTTGCAAAAAGGCTTGTTACTTAGGATCCCGGACATTTCAGGTGGTGGCAATGCTGTCGGGGCAGAAACTGGGTACCACAAACGCAGTATAGGCAACCAGAAAAGTGAATGGAAGCAGACACTGGGTTTAAAGAAAGAAACGAAGGGAAAACAGCTCTACTCACAAATGCTTTCTCTTAAAACTGGTGGAGGTGCCGGGGATTGAACCCGGGACCTCGTACATGCTAAGCACGCGCTCTACCACTGAGCTACACCCCCAGCTGCGACCATTTTACTTTGGATTCCTTTCGTGATTTATAATCATTATTTTTTCGCTTCTTAAAGGTTCACTGAATTGCAGAGAAAACGTGAATGTAAACTTCTCCATTTGCGAAACGTACTGCGCAGCGGTGTCAGAAGAAAACAACAGAATGAGGCTCCAAAGAAGGAGGCTGAAAAGCGACAATCTGTTGTCTCTCGCTCTTTCCAGCTTCATTTCCTGCCTTTTCCACGTGTAAAGCCTCAGAAGGCCGAAGCAAGTAGCTGAGCCGCTGGGGTACCCGCTGAGAAGGTGGCGTTGGGAAGAGATCTGGGGTGGAGTCAAAGGGGGTCCTCGCCTGTAGCACTTCAGTTTCCGTGTCCAGCACCAGCCTCCTTGGAACAAAGACCCTCAAATCATCCCCATTTCCGGAAGCCAAAAAAATCCATGGACTATTTCGTGGTGATGGCAGGGAAGGTCCCTGCGAGTTCACCATGTCCTGCATCGATCACTTAGGACAAACTGGAAATCACGTAGGCGCCCAGATCCGCGACCAGAGCAACGTTTACCTCCCGCAAAACCCTGGTGGTCCCCTGCTATGCGCAGCTGGTCGAGGGTGGGGTGGGGGTGTTGCTTAGGCGCAAGGTGAGGAGGCATGGCAGAATTGGCTTCTGTTTCCCTACGACCAATCCGTTGGGAACCGGGAAACTATGAAGAATTACTGGTTCCTTGGATGTTTTTTGGGGGGACGGGGTGGGGGTAGGAAGGAGCTGTCTATATTTTAAAGAGCTGTCCTGGCCTTGCCCAAGTTCACAGCAGTTGATTTCCCTAGCGCCTCCGGTGCAGTCTCTCTTTCTCTCTTTGAAACAATTTCAAACTTACTAAAAAGTTGAAAAAACAAAAATAGTACAAATCCGTATACCTTTTATCCAGATGTAACTATTGTTAATGTTTTATCCCGTTTGCTTTATCATTTGCTTGCTTTCTCTCCCATTTGTAAGTTGCAATACACCGTATTCTTTTACCCTTAAATACTACATAACCACAGTACTCTTACGAACTTTAGCTAATTTAGCATTGATACAATAGCTGTGTTTAATCTACAGTCTGCATTCCAATTTGACCAATTGACCAATTTCCTCCTCTAGTGCAGGATCTACTCTAGGGTCAAGTATTGCATTCAGATGGCACGTCTTTTTAGCTTTTTTAAAATCTAGAACATTTGTCTTTTATGATATTGACATGCTACTTGAAGAATGTTGTCTTTTTAATTTACTTTTTTAAATAGAATGTCTTTCACTTTGGATTTGACATGTTTTCTCGTGATTAGATTCAGGCTATGCATTCCCCACCGGAATACTACATAGATGATGTGTGCTTCTCAAACTATCATATCTGGAAACAAGAGAGGGATATCTGCCTTGGACTGGTGAGGTTAACTTTGATCACCTGGCTTGTGGGGAAATAACTTAAGACTGCGAATATTTTGCTCCTTCTCAAAATTTGCCCCAAGATTTAACATCCACTGTCTGAACCAATTTTTATTATAACGGTTGCAAAATGATGATTTTTCAACTCCAGTCCTCCCGTGACATTTACAGTCACTGCTTGGCATGCTACTAAGCAAGACTTCCTGCTTTTCCCCATTAATTTCTTAATTTATTATTTGTATGGATTCCTATTTTTTCAATGGTTCATAGTTGATTACAATACTTAATTACTTTGGTGCTCAAATAGTCCCAGATTTGGCCAGTGGGTGTTCCTTCAAACTGGCTTCTATGTCTGTTTGCAATGCCCATGTCATTTTTTGAGTAGTCTTTGCTTTCTCACTCACTCTCTTGTTTCCACTCGCCTAGGCTGAGTCTGTCCTCATGTCCAGTAAATAAACACCCAACACTGGGACTCCTGCCCAACAGAAGTGAATGAGGAAGCTGACAAGCAGAATGAGAATTTGGGCTGGGGAGTTGTATTTTATTTTCAACTGATTTGATCCTCTGGTCTGACATACCCCTTGCAAAACAAATAGGGGTGAGGGAAAAAATCACAAAGATAATATTGAGTGAAAGAAACCAACGTAGTGTATATTTCTGTTTGTATAAAATTGCCAAAACTAATACAGTATAAAAGTCAAGTTAGTTACCTCTTGTGGATGGTGGCTAGAAGATGACAGGAGAGGACAGTCTTGGTTGCTGGAAAAGTTTTGTTTCTTCTCCTGGGTATTGGTTACATGAATGTATTCCATTTATGAAAAATTACCAAGCACAATTTGTGCACTTTTTCTGTATGTTTGTTACACTAAACAAAAACAATGTGTAGAGAGATGTTACTTCAGTCACTGGGAGGTTCCTCTTCCTGTTTCTGCCTGGGATTCATCTCCAGAAGAGATTTCTCCTCTAAGGTACAGTGCTTGCCAATGATATCATGATTAATCATGAATTGAAAGAAAAGAGAAATTCATTATTGTTTCTTGCACTAAGATAAACTCCACAGTGGCTAATACAGTGCATCAAGGAGCACCATCAAGGTTCCACAAGAATCATGGGATAATTAAATGAACGATTTTTTGTAAGCTTTTATTTTTATTTTTTAAAGATTGGCACCTGAGCTAACAACTGTTGCCCATCTTCCCTTTTTTTTTTCTTTCTGCTTTCTCTCTCCAACCCCCCCACCCCCCCCCCCCCCCCCCCCACCCAGTACATAGTTGTATGTATTTTAGTTGTGGGTCCTTCTAGTTGTGGCACGTAGGACACCACCTCAGTGTGGCCTGACAAGCCACATCCGCTCCCAGGACCCGAGCCACCGAAACCCTGGGCCACCAAAGCGGAGCGTGCGAACTTAACCACTCGGATTTTATTTTTATAGTACTAGAGAATTGTATGTGATCTGAATCCCTGATTTAGTGTTTCTACATTTAGTTGAGTTCTCTTTTTTCTTTTTCTGTTCTTTCCATTCTGTCCTTCAGGCAGACAAAGCAACGAGGAGTGATATCTGGATTTTATTGGACCTACCCCCTTCAAAACTGAAGCTGGGGATTGCCTCTGGCACTCTAGTTTGCAGCTCCCTCTGAGGATGCCCAGCACCACCGTTAAGACCCTCATCTCAGGGCCTGACTTTGGTTCCACACTCTGCACGGAGTCATGTTCTACAGCATGTACTTCTTCTCTACAATCTACACTCATTTTAAATTCTGTGCTCAGTTTTGAAAAGGTTTTAAGACAACACAAAAGAGACCCAAAGAGCAAATTAGCGAGCCCCCTTTCCCCTTCCTATGGGCCATGCTGGGTAATTCTACTTTCTGGATGAGAAAGTCCAATGAAACTTAATGTTAGGCAGACATTGCTTCAGGAGCAAACACCATTTGGATTTTGTAATAGAGAACACTGGCTTGGGGAGAAACGAGAAACAGTGTTATCTACTTGTTCACAGCGCCTTGCAGTCCGCCAGATTTGGGGTTGAAATGACCTTGAGACTTCTTAGCTATCTAGGTTGGAGATGTTATTTAATCTCTCTAAATATCAGTTTCTTCATATGTAAACTGGAAATGATAATGCCTATATTTCAATATTGTTGTGAGGTTTAAAGAAGAAATGTAAATAATTTTCATTCACTGAGGCATGGAACAGAGTGTGCTTTTATTATTTGGTGGCTATTATTATTTTTGTTGGTATTAAATTGGGGCTTCTCAACTTGGAGGTGTCCAGTTCTTTCTCCAGCAAAAATGGGTTCATTTGGGATCAGCAAAGAATTGCAATTTGATGTTTGCAACCATGGTAAGCCACATGCAAGTTCCTCAGCAGCAAGATAGGAAAAACTCTTTTATAGAGGGGAAGAGGAAGTTGGGAGGGCTATTGTAAATGAACAGTTCATTGGAGAAACTGAGAGTTCGAGGTGTAGCAGTTTTCCACGGGCTGAGTTATGGCAGATTGCCATGAGATTCTCATTGGCTGAGCTTCGTGCCAATCAAGAAGAGGAAGTCTTTCTTCTTCCTGTTTGGCTCTGCTATTGTTGTAGGGCGTGAGAGCTCTCCGTTTTGGGCTCCGGTTCCAAGTTAATGAGGCTTCTGTTTACTAATTTCTACAGAGGCAAAAGTATCTTTACCTGATCATAAAAGACAACTCACTAGGAGGACAAAAAATTATAAGCATATATGCATCTTATAAAATAACCTCAACATATACAAAACAAAATTTCATGGCACTACTTGGAGAAATTAGTGAATCCATCTTCATACCTCCATAGAGATGTATCGAAATCTCTATTAATTCTTGCTATTTTGAATTGATTTAAAAAAAACAAAGATTAAAAAGACTTGAAGCACAGCATAATCTAGTTTGACATAATGGGCATGTGTAAGTTTATTTTTTTTATTGTAGTCATAATAGTTTATAACATTTAAAATTTCAGTTGTATGTTACTATTTGTCAGTCACCATATATATGTCTCTTTACCCCTTATGCCCCCTTCTCCCTGGTAACCACTAATCTGTTCTCATTGTCTGTGTTTATCTTCCACATATGAGTGAAATCATACGATGTTTGTCTTTCTCTCTCTGGCTTTTTTCGCTTAACATAATACCCTCAAGATCCATCCATATTGTTGCAAATGGGGGGATTTTGTCTTTTTTTTTATGGCTGAGTAGAATTCCCTTGTGTATACATACCACATCTTCTTTGTCCACTCACTGGTGGATGGGCACTTGGGTTGCTTCTACATCTTGGCTATTGTGAATAATGCTGCAATGAACATAGGGGTGCATAAGTCTCTTTGAATTGTTGATTTCAAGTTATTTGGATAAATATCCAGTAGTGGGATATCTGGGTCATATGGTATTTCTATTTTTAATTTTTCTTTTTAAAGATTGGCACCTGAGCTAACAACTGTTGCCAATCTTTTTTGCCCCCATGCTTTATCTCCCCAAATCCCTCTGGTACATAGCTGTATATCTTAGTTGCAGGTCCTTCTAGTTGTGGCATGTGGGATGCCGCCTCAACGTAGCCTGATGAGCAGTGCCATGTCCTCGCCCAGGATCCCAACCGGTGAAACCCTGGGCCACTGCAGCGGAGCGCACGAACTTAACTGCTCAGCCATGGGCCTGCCCCTCTATTTTCAATTTTTTGAGAAATCTCCATACTGTTTTCAGTAGTGGCTGCATCAGTTTGAATTCCCACCAGTAGCGTATGAGGGTTCCCTTTTCTCCACATCCTCTCCAACACTGTTTATTTTCTGTCATGGTAATTACAGCCATTCTAACAGGTGTAAGGTGATATCTCATTGTAGTTTTGATTTGCATTTCCCTAATGATTAGTGATGGTGAACATCTTTTCATGTACCTATTAGCCATCTGTATGTCTTCTGTTGAAAAATGTCTGTTCATATCCTCTTCCCAGTTTTTGATTGGGTTTTGTTTGCTGTTGAGTTGCATGAGTTCCTTATATATTTTGGAGATTAACCCCTTGTCAGATATACGATTTGCAAATATTTGCTTCCAGTTGGTGGGTTGTCTTTTCATTTTGTTCCTGGTTTCCTTTGACTTGCAGAAGCTCTTTAGTCGGATGAAGACCCATTTGTTTATTTTTCCTTTTGTTTCCCTTGCCTGAGTAGACATAGTATTCAAAAAGATGCTTCTAAGACTGATGTCAAAGAGTATACTGCCTATATTTTATTCTAGGAGTTTTATGGTTTCATGTCTTACCTTCAAGTCTTTAATCCATTTTGAGTTAATTTTTGTGTATAGTGAAAGATAATGGTCTACTTTCATTCTTTTGCATATGACTGTCCTGTTTTCCCAACACCATTTATTGAAAAGACTTTCTTTTCTCAATTGTATGTTCTTGGCTCCTTTGTCGAAGATTACCTGTCCATAAATGTGTGGTTTTATTTCTGGGCATTCAATTCTGTTCTATTGATCTGTGTTTCTGTTTTTGTACCGGTACCATGCTGTTTTGCTTACTATATCTTTGTAGTATATTTTGAAGTCAGGGATTGTGATGCCTCCAGCTTTGTTCTTTTTTCTCAGAATTGCATTAGTTATTTGGGGTCTCTTGTTGCCCCATATGAATTTTAGGATTCTTTGTTCTATTTCCATGAAGAATGTCATTGGGATTCTGATTGGGGTTACATTGAATCTGTAGATTGCCTTAAGAAGTATGGACATTTTAATTATGTTTATCCTTCCAATCCATGTGCATGGAATATCATTCCATTTCTTTATGTCATCATCAATTTCTTTCAATAATGTCTTATAGTTTTCATTTACAGTTTACAGGTCTTTCTCCTCCTTGGTTAAATTTACTCCAGGATATTTTATTCCTTTGTTGCAATTGTAAATGGGATAGTATTCTTGAGTTCTCTTTCTGTTAGTTCAGTATTAGAGTATAGAAATGAAACTGATTTTTTAAAGTTGATTTTTCATCTTGTAATTTTGCTGTAGTTGTTGATTATTTCTAATAGTTTTCTAATGGATTCTTCAGGGTTCTGTCTATATAGAATCATGTCATCTGCAAACAGTGAGAGTTTCACTTCTTCCTTGCCAATTTGGATACCTTTTATTTCTTTTTCTTGCCTACTTGCTTTGGCCAAAACCTTCAGTGCTACTTTGAATAAGAGTGGTGAGGTTGGGCACTCTTGTCTTGTTCCTGTTCTCAGAGGGATGGCTTTCAGTTTTTCCCCATTGAGTGTGATGTTGACTATGGGTTTTTCATAAATGGCCTCTATTATGTTGAGGTGCTTTCCTTCTTTACCCATTTTATTGAGAGTTTTAATCATAAATGGATGTTGGATCTTATTGAATGCATTGTCTGCATCTATTAAGATGATCATGTGGTTTTTACTCCTTATCTTGTTAATTTGGTGAATCACGTGGATTGATTTGTGGATGTTGAACCATCCCTGTGTCCCTGGTATAAATCTCATTTGATCATGGTATATGCCCCTTTTAATGTATTGCTGTATTTTGTGAATATTTTGTTGAGGATTTTTGCATCTATGTTCATCAGCGATATTGGTCTGTAATTTTCCTTGTTTTTGTTGTTCTTGTCTGGCTTTGGGATCAGGATGATGTTGGCCTTGTAGAATGAGTTAGGAAGTGTTTTGTCTTCTTCAGTTTTTGGGGAATAGTTTGAGAAGGATAGGTATTAAATCTTCTTTGAATGTTTGGTAGAATTATCCTGACAAGCCGTCTGGTCCTGGATCTTTATTTTTGGGGAGATTTTGATTATTATTTCAATCTCTTTACTTGTAATTGGTCTATTCAGATTCTCTATTTCTTCTTGATTCAGTTTTGGGAGGTTGTATGAGTCTAAAAATTTACCCATTTCTTCTAGATCCTCCAATTTGTTGGCATATAGTTTTTCATAGTATGCTCTTGTAATCCTTTGTATTTCTGTGGTATCCATCATAATTTCTCCTCTTTCATTTCTAATTTTATTTATTTGAACCTTCTCTCTTTTTTTCTTAGTGAGTCTGGCTAAAGGTTTGTCAATTTTGTTTACCTACTCAAAGAACCAGCTCTTTGTTTCATTGATCCTTTCCACTTTTCTTTTTCTTTCAATTTCATTTATTTCTGCCATAATTTTTATTATTTCCCTCCTTCTGCTGACTTTGAGCTTTGTTTGTTCTTTTTCTACTTCTGCTAGGTGTAGTTTAAGATTACTTATTTGAGATTTTTCTTGTTAGCTAAGGTGGGCCTGTATTGCTATGAATTTCCCTCTTAGGACTGCTGTTGCTGCATCCTATATGAATTGGTATGGTATATTTTCATTTTAATTTGTCTTCATATTTTTTTTATTTCTTCTTTAATTTCTTCATTGATCCATTGGTTTGGTTTTTTAGTAGCATGTTGTTTAGTCTCCACATATTTGTCACTTTCCCAGCCTTTTTCTTGTAGTTGATTTCTAGTTTCATAGCATTATGGTCAGAAAAGATGCTTGATCTGATTTCAATCTTCTCAAATTTATTGAGGCTTGCCTTGTTTCCCAACATATAGTCTGTCTTTGAGAATGTTCCATGTGCACTTGAGAAGAATGTGTCCTCTGCTGATTTTGGATGGAGTGTTCTATGTGTCTATTAAGTGCATCTGGGCTAGGTTTTCATTTAATTTCACTATTTCCTTGTTGGCTTTCTGTCTAGATGATCTATCCATTGATGTAAGTGCGGTGTTGAGGTCCCCTACTATTATTGTGTTGCTGTTAATTTCTCCTTTTAGTTCTGTTAATAGTTGCTTTATGTACTTTGGTGTTCCTGTGTTAGGTGCATAGATACTTGTAAGTGTTATGTCCTCTTGGAGGAGTGTCCTTTTTATCCTTATATACTGCCCATCTTTGTCTCTCATTGTCTTTTTTATCCTGAAGTGTACTTTGTCAGATATAAGTATGGCAACACCTGCTTTCTTTCATTTGCCATTAGCTTGGAGTATTATCTTCCATTCCTTCTGAGCGAGTGTTTATCTTTAGAGCTGAGATATGTTTCCTGGATGCAGCATATTGTTAGGTCTTGTTTTTTAATCCATCCAGCCACTCTGTCTCTTTTGATTAGAGAATTCAATCCATCTACATTTAGAGTGATTATTGATATATGAGGCCTTAATACTGCCATTTTATCACTTGTTTTCCTTTTGTTCTAGATTTCCTTTGTTTTTTGTCTAATGTATTTTGGACTGCCAATTCAGTTTGGTGTTTCTCTATGATGGTTTTCTCAGTTTCCTCTTTATTTTTCATTTGTGTCTCTATTCAGATTTTTGGCTTAGTGGTTACTAGGAGGTTTGAATGAAAGATCTCATAGATGAGATAGTCCATTTTCTGAGTCTCTTATTTCCTTAGTCTAAGCAGTTTCTATTCCTTTCTCCTTCCCCATCTAAGTTATCATTGTGACAATTTACTCTGTTTTGTATTGCGAGTAAAACGAAATGATTATAGTTATTTTTATACTTTCCTTCCCTTTATTTTTAATGTTATAATTAAGTGTTTGCTAACCTTTTCTGATAGAGAGCTGCAATTTTTTAAATTTTGGCTGCCTATTTATCTCCTTGCTTAAGGCTTTGTAATTGCTTTCTTTTTTTTAGGTATGAGGTCCTTCTTGATCATTTCTTGTAGGGAGGGTCTTGTGGTGTTGAACCCCCTCAGCTTTTGTTTATCTGGAAAAGTTTTTATTCCTCCACCATATCTGAAGGATATTTTTGCTGGATAGAGTACTCTTGGCTGAAAGTTTTTGTCTTTCAGAATTTTGAATATATCACTCCACTCTCTCCTAGACTGTAAAGTTTCTGCTGGGAAATTCACTGAAAGCCTGATAGGGGTTCCTTTGTAGGTCATTTTCTTCTGCCTTGCTGCCCTTAGTAGTTTTTCTTTGTCATTGACTTTTGCAAGTTTTAATAATAATGCTTTGGAGAAGGTCTTTTTACATTGGTAATTAGGAGTAGTTCTGTTAGCTTGGTTTACATGTAATTCCAGCTCCCCCCCCCCCCAGGTTTGGGTAGTTCTCAGCTATTATTTCTTTGAATAAGTTCTCTGCTCCTTTATCTTTCTCTTCCCCCTCTGGAATACCTGTAATCTTTATGTTTCATTTCCTAATTGAGTCAGATATTTCCCAGAGAATTTCTTCATTTCTTTTCAGTCTTAGTTCTCTCTCCTCTTCCATCAGCAACATTTCCAAATTTCTGTCCTCTAAATTACTGATTCTGTCCTCTATAATATCAGCTTTATTTTTTAAAGACTACAGATTTTTCTTGATTTCATTCATTGTGTTTTTTCATCTCCAACATTTCTGATTGGTGTTTTTTATAGTTTCAATCTCTTTTGTGAAGAATTCCCTCTGTTCATTAATTTTATTCCTGAGATCATTAAACTGTCTTTCTGAGTTTTCTTTTAACTCATTGAGTTTCTTTATGATATCTCTTTGAATTCTCTGTCATTTAGGTTGTAAATTTCTGTGACTTCAGGATTGATTTCTGGTTACTTGTCATTTTTCTTCTGGTTTGGAGTGTTAATATATTTCTTCGTGTTATGTGATGGGGTGGACTTTTGCTGTTGCATAGTGGTAATATCTGGTCGCAGATTCCACCTGCCACCACTGGGAGGGGAAGGAGCTGTGTTTTCTGGACCCCTCTGTGACCCCTGGCAGATGTGCCTGTCCTTTGGAAGCTGAGCCAACAGGGCCTATCTGCCTTTGTCCACTGGGCACTGCTACTTTACCCACATATGCACAAGCACTCTGGCAGGGATCCCCTATTCTGGCCGACAAGCTGAGCTGGTGCACCAGGTAGGGGGAAGGGGCACTTTCTTTTGTGAGCACAATCCCACATGCCCCCATTCTGTACTCACTGTCTGTTGGCTTGGACGACTCAGCTTGGTGTGGACACTCCCAAGATTGCTTAGCTGCCTTGGTGTGGAGCGTTTCCACAAGCTTGGAGACAGGTCCAAGAGCACAGTGTTCCCATGGAGGGCTGCCTTTTCCCTCTCCTCTTTTAAGTGCCACACGCCAGCCACCACATGAGGTCCTGTGCCCTAGATCACTGCCACTCAGGAGGGAGAGGAGATCTCCTTACCTCATTCCACTGCCTCCTAGGGGGCCCAGCACCTGAACCTTCAGATGTGTGGCTGTGTGGATCACTCAGACATGTATTGTGTTGTGTGAATGTTCTCCTTAGTTTATGAACATCCTTAGTTTATGTCCTTAGTTTATGAACATCCTTAGTTTATGTCCTTTTCATTGTATCTTAGAGGGAAGAGATAAGAATAGAGCTCACTCTGTCATGATGCTGACACTGATCAGCCCTATATACATTTTTAAATAGACTTTACTTTTTAGAGAAAATTTAGATTCACAGGAAAATTAAGCAGAAAGTACAGTGTTCCCATATACTCCTTGCCCCCATGCATGTACAACCTCTGCCACTACCAACATCCTCACCAGAGTGATAAATTTCTTAGAATCAATAAAACTACTTTGACACATCATTATCACCCAAAGTCTGTAGTTTACATTAGAGTCCACTCTTGAAGTTGTTCATGAGATGGGTTTTCACAAATGTATAATGACATGTATCTAACTTTATAGTATCACAGAAAATAGTTTCACTGCCCTAAAACTTCACTGTGCTTTGCCTATTCATCCCTCTCTCTTCCCTAACTCCTGGCAACCACTGATTCCTTCACTGCCTCCATAGTTTTGTCTTTTCTAGAATGTTATATAGTTGGAATCAAATATGTAGCTTTTTCAAATTGGCTTCTTTCACTGAGTAATATGCTTTTAATGTTCCTCTATGTCTTTTCATGGATTAATAGTACATTTCTTTTTAGTACTGAATAATATTCCATTGTCTGGATGTACCAGTTTATTTATCTATTCACCTACTGGAGGATGATTGCTTCTAAGTTTTGGCAATTATGAATAAACCTGCTATAAACATCTGTGTGCAAGCTTCTCTATGGGCTCAAGTTTTCAACTCATATGGGTAAAACCGAGGAGTGCAATTGCTAGATTGTGTGGTAAGAGTATCTTTAGTTTTGTAAGAAACTGCCAAACTGTCTCTCAAAGTGGCTGTAATATTTTGCATTTCTCTTAGCAATGAATGAGAGTTCCTGTAGCTCCATATCCTGATCAACATTTGGTGTTGTCCATGTTTTGGGTTTGGCCATGCTAATAAGTGTGTAGTGGTATCTCATTGTTGTTTTAATTTGCAATTCTCTAATTACATATAATGTTGAGCATCTTTTCATATGCTTGATTTGCTATCTGTATATCTTTGGTGTGGTGTCCATATCTTTAGCTTATTTTTAATTGGGTTATTTGTTGTTTTCTTACTGTTGAGTTTTAAGTGTTCTTTGTATATTTTGGCTACCAGTTCTTTGTCAGATATGTGTTTTGAAAATATTTTCTCCCAGTCTGTGGTCTGTCTTCTCATTCTCTTGAAATTGAGTTTTGCAGAGTAGAAGTTTTCAATTTTAATGATGTACCACTTATCAATTATTTCTTCTGAGGATTGTGCTTTTGGTGTCATATCTAAAAACTCACTGCTTACAACATCACCTAGATTCTCTCTTATGTTATCTGCTAGAAATTTTATAGTTTTGCACTTTACATTTAGGTTTATTATTCATTTTGAGTTAATTTTTGTGAAAAAGAGAAGATCAGTATCTAAAATCTTTTTTAAAAGTGTTTTTTGCATATTTATGTCCAATTGTTTCAGTACAATTTGGTGAAAATAATATCCTTTCTCCTTTGAACTGCCTTTGCTTCTTTGTCAAAGATAAGGTGACTATATTTGTGTGGGTCTGTTTCTGGGTTCTCTATTCTTTCCATTGATCTATTTTTCTATTCTTTTGCTAATATCACACTGCATTGATTACTGTAGCTTTGAAGTTGGATAATGCAGTCTTTTGGCTTTGTTCTTTTGCATTGTTTTGGCTATTCTGGGTCTTTTGTCTTTCCATATAAACTTTAGAATCAGTTTGTTGATATCCACAAAGTAGCTTGCTGGGGTTTTGATTGGGATTATGTTGAATCTATAGATCAAATGGGAAGAACTGATGTCTTGACAATATTGAATCTTCCTATCCATGAATATGGAATACCCCTCCATTTATTTAAATCTTCTTTGATTTATTTCATCAGAGTTTCATAGTTTTTCTCACAAAAATCTTGTACATATCTTGTTAGACTTATATCTACATGTTTCTTTCTCTTTCTTTTTTTTTGTGCAAATGTAAATGCTGTGCTCCTAATTTCAAGTTTCAAATGCTCCTTGCTGGTATATGGGAAAGCAATTGACTTTTGCATATTAACCTTGTATCCTGAAACCTTGCTATAATGACCTACTATTTCTAGCATTTGTTTTTGCTCTGTTTATCAATTTTTTCAGATTTTCTACAGAGACAATCATGTCATCTATGAACAAAGACAGTTTTACTTCTTCCTTCCCAATTTGTTTACCTTTTATTTTCCTTTCTTGTCTTATTGCATTAGTTATGATTTCCAGTATGATGTTGAATAGGAGTAGTGAGAGAGGACATCCTTGCCTTGTTCCTGATCTTAGGAGGAAAGCCTATCACCATTAAACATGATGGTTCATCATTAAGTATGATGTTAGTTGTAGGTTTTCTTGTAGTTTTTTAAAATAAAATTGAGGAAGTTTCCCTCTATTCCTAGTTTTCTGAGAGGTTTTGTTATGAAGGGGTGTTGGATTTTATTAAATACTTTTTCTGTATTTATTGATATGGTTAGATGATTTTTCTTCTTTAGTTAGTAGATGTGATGGATTACATTAATTGCTTTTTGAATATTGAACCAGCCTTGCATAACTGGAATAAATCCCACTTGGCCATGTTGTATAACTCTCTTTACACATTGTTAGATAATTTGCTAATAGTTTGTTGAGCATTTTCACATCTGTGTTTATGAAAGATATTGGCCTGCTTTCTTTTCTTGGAATGTCTTCAACTGGTTTTATTATTACAGTAATGTTGACCACATAGAATGAGTTAAGAAGTGTTCCTTCTTCTATTTACTGGAACAGACTGTAGAGAATTGGAATAATTTCCTCCTTAAATATTTGGAAGAATTCACTAGTGAGACCATTTGGGCCTGGTGCTTTTTGTTTCAGAAGATTATTAATTATTGATCCAATTTATTTAATAGATATAAGCCAATTCAGATATTTATCTCTTTCTGTGAATTTTGGCAGACTGTGTCTTTCAAGAAATTGGCCTATTTTATCAGTTATCAAGTTTGTGGGCAGAGAGTTGTTCATAATAAAACTTTATTATTCTTTTTTTTTTTTTTAAAGATTGGCATCTGGGCTAACAACTGTTGCCAATCTTTTTTTTTTTTTTTTTCTGCTTTATCTCCCCGAATCCCCACTGTACACAGTTGTAAATCTTAGTTGCAGGTCCTTCTAGTTGTGGGATGTGGGATGCCACCTCAACGTGGCCTGATGAGTGGTGCCATGTCTGCGCCCAGGATCCAAACCCTGGGCTGCCGCAGCGGAGCATACGAACTTAACCACTCGGCCATGGAGCTGGCCCCTATTATTCTTTTAACATATATGGGATCAGTAGTGATGGCTCCCCCTTTCATTCCTGATTTTAGTGATTTGTGTCTTCTCCCTTTTGTTCTTGGTTAGCTTAGAGAACCAAGGGGTTTATCAATTTCACTGATTTTGTTCAAAGAACCAGGTTTTGACTTTATTATTTTTCTCTGTTGTTTTCCTGTTTTCAGTTTCATTGATTTCTGTTCTGATTTTTATTATTTCTTTTATTTTGCTTACTTTGGATTTAGTTTGCTTTTCCTTTTTTTGAGTCTCCCAGAAAATCAAAAATAAAGAAAGACAAAAGAAAGATTCTAAAAATTGGGATATATTTGAAATAATTATATTTAAAGGTGAGCTCTTTTAACACCAAATAAATATACAATAGTTGTATGTATAATGTATTTTGTGGGTATCAAGAAAAGAGTAATTTTAAGCCTTCATAAAATTGAGGTTGAGGCTAAATGGCCCTCATTAATACCGTCTAAAACTCTTTATCAATCTACCTACATACAAATGTATTTAAAATAATAATAATAACAACAAAATTATATGTACTATATTTGAACTTGCTTTTCTCTCCCTCTTAATAGTTGGGTTTTAGGAAGAGAATAAGGACGTAAACTGTTAAATTTTTACAGAACTTGTAAAATTAAAATTATCCTCTAATGTGTTTGTGCAAATTCACATTCCCATAGCATTATTTCAAAACACGTTTTCTAACACAGTTGCCCAGACTTGTTATTGTTAATTTTAGAAATATTTGTCAATCTAGTGGAGGGGAGAATATTGTGTATAACTATTTCAATTAGCATATCTTTAAATATACATCAAGTGGAGCTTCTTTTAGTATGTTTTTAGCCATTTGATTTTCTACCTTTGTGGACTGCCTGTACAGGTATTGGTTCAATTTTGTTTTTCCTTGCTGGTTGTCTTTTCTTACAGATGACTAATGATAATGTAAAGCACTTACATGGTAATTCTAAGTGCTAGGCATTTTAAAGCACTTTACATAGTAATTCAATCCTCACAGCAACGCTATAATGTTACTTATTAGCCCAAGAAAACTTAAATAATTGAAAATAGTCTTTCTGTATACCTTGGTTTTTGTTGGTTCTTTTATTAAAAATCTAGATTTTTTTCACTCATTCATTCACTCAAGAATAGTTATTGTGTGCTTACTACACGCTAATGCACTGGGTGTAATACAATTAATGAAGAAATAGGATCCCTGTCCTCTGGGGGGAATTGGAGGGAAAATTGTCTAAATAAAATCTTTCTTAACCTAACGGGGAAAATTTCCCCTTCGAAGTCTGTATTGAGAGATAGTTTTGAGGTCAATGGCACAAAATTAGTTTTCCTTGGAACTGTGAAAGAGAGACACAAAAGAAGTGAACCATAAATGATTTGAACAGCAGAATGTCAGTCCTAACTCAAGGCTTAAGGAAAGTCATAACAACTGACCTCATTCAAAAATATAAACGTGATTCTTTGACTCACTAAATAAATAAATTCTTAATCTTATAACCTATCGGTTGCAGGTGAGTTTCACATGGTGGGTAGTTTTATGCTGAAAGTGAGTTTATGAAATTCCATAAAGGAACAGGAAAGGGAGAGAAGAGAGTCACTCTTGCCAAACCCAAGAACAGAAGGAGAAATTTCATAGGAAGGAAAAAGCAACAATATTTTAGCAAGTTATGAATTTTTTCTCTTCAAATTTCTCTCCAAAATTCTACACTAAATATAGAAAAGCAGATGAACCCTAGTGAGTGAAAGTGGTTTCTAGATGCTGGGTTTATTTGAACTTGTTAAATTCAGCTTCCCCCTGGGAAGAAAAATAGTGGAGGCCGGAGGGAGGGAGTGGAGATGGAGTTGCTGAACTGGCCTGCCCAAAGTCACACGGTGAATGGGACAGAGCCACAACCAGGACCCAGGCATCCTGGGTCCTGCACTAGTGGAGATTTCCCCATCCAGCCCTTCTCACTGTTGGTGGTAGCCACGCTAAATCGACCTTACACTCAATCTAATCTAGAATGAAAACGGCCCCGTCAGGGTGCTTGTATTTTTTTCTTTTTACCTTTTTCCAAATCGTTTTCTCCCATTGCTGTATGTCGCAGACTGGTCAATGCCAAGCCCCAGAGAAGCCCAAGAGAGAAATGAAGGCGTCTCCTAGGAGTCCAGCATATTTCAGAAACAAACATAAGAGAATCACAGAGCTAAGTTTCCTTGTTTCCTGCTCCTTCCCAGGAAACAGGAATCCCGGGATGTTCTATTTAGGAGGTAGGGAATTGGGCCCATCGAATGCAGAATGCAACGGCAGAGAGACCCTAGTTTCTGGGAGAACAGAAAGCGGTTGGCTGGAGCGAATTCAGCAAATCAGGGTTGAAATCCTGGCTCTGTTCATTCATCCATTCGTGTGTTCAACAAGGATCTACCTATTTAATACATAAGCACACTGGTTTTACCTGTTCATTTCACGTGTGCCAAGTAACCGAACCACTGGAAGCGTCATCTATTAGTTTTGTGGTTGCTGTGAAATGTACCTAAAAATATCTGATTGTGGGTATGATTGTGAAGATTGTATCACGATTAAACCAGAGAAAAGGCAATTAGATACAGTACTACTAAAGAAGGAAATGTGGGGATGAAGAACTTGATTCTGCATAGTTGCACATGACGAGGTGGCCGAGTGGTTAAGGCGATGGACTGCTAATCCATTGTGCTCTGCACGCGTGGGTTCGAATCCCACCCTCGTCGTGAGGCTTCCCAAACCTTTAAGGAAAACCGTAGCTTTGTAAAAACTGACTACTCAGCGTTTACCTTTGGTGGGTTAATTGTTCATTGGCTGTAAATTTAGTAAATTGTTTGACTTCTGCGGTAATTAGTTTCTCAGTATGAATACTTTCTGGAGTCCCAGGGACTGTTCCTCTTCAGTAGCACTTGCAGTTTTAAGTTACCAGCTGAATCATTTGAAAAGTGTTTACTTTCACCATCTAAAGTGGTAATCTCCTTGAGGGCAGGAAACATATTCATACTCACCACGCAGTCTCCAGGTCTTTTGAGGAAGCAACTGAATAATTACTTGAGAGATATAGAAAAACATTGCCTAACGAACTTAAAATGATAAAATCGTCCAGAGAGAGGTAGGCAACGAATTATTTATATTGTATTTTGCAGGACATTTTCAGCCTAGTTTTAACTGTACTGCAATTTTCACGTTTGCTAATTTAAAGTGTCCTCCTCCCAATAAAATACTTAACCATTACTGCTAAAGATCTCTGACTTTGAGGAAGAGGGTATGTCTCTGCTTAAAGACACAAGACCGAAAATACACCTCACACCACATTCCCAGTTAGATCCACAGATTCCCTCTTTAGCAAGACAGAAAAGAATGCCAATATTCTGTAGTTTCTGCTTGTCATTTCCATCTTGTGTGGGTTTTGGGGAAAAACTCTTCCTTGTATTTCTTTCTTTTGTTTAACTTTTTGAATAGGCATTACATTTACATGGTTCCAAAGGTACAAAAAGCTATACAACAAAATCTTGCACTCATCGTTATTCCACAACCATCTAATTACATTCCCCACAGATAATTATGTTAGTAATTCCTTCCAGAATCATATTAAGCATATATGAATTTTTATATTACATAAAATAATAATGTTTTTATCTCAAAAAGAGATGACACAAATGATAACATACTATGCACATTGGTCTGTACTTTGCCTTTTCCCCTAACCAATATATCTTGGAAAGCTTTCCACATCATAACAAAAAGTGATACCTTATTCTTTTCCAAGGATGCATGGTATTCCAACGTATGGATTACTGTATATTATTTAAGTAGCCCTCTATTGGACATTTAGGTTTTTCACATCTTTTGCTATTACAAACTATGCTGCAATGAATAACTTTATATATAATTTTGAATGTATGCGTCTGTAATACTGTAATGTAAATTTTTAGGAATGAGTTTGCCATGTCCTAGGATATAGACATTTGAAATATTGCCAAATTGCCCTCCAAAGGAATTTTGTTAATCTACACTCCCAGTCAGTAATGATGGAAGTCCTTGCTCCCCTCACCTTCCTCAACATAATGTGTTGTCAACCTTGGGGTCTCTGTTAATTTAGTAGGTGAAAGTGACATTGCCGTGCAATTTAATTTTCATTTCTCTTATTACAACAAAATATTTGTTACATTTATAAAAATAGAATCACTTTTGCTTTTATTCATTTGATTTTTCATTTTTTTTTCTTTTCTTTCTTTCTTTCTCTCTCTTTTTTTTTTTTTTTTTTGGAAGCTGAAAGCAATATTTGAGGTGCGGTCTTCAGGCTGCTTCATGTGCTTGCTGTGAATAAAGAATTCTGGACCTCATTCTTGACCTGTTAAATTATGATCTCAGGGAGTGTGACCTAGAATCTGTGATTTAATAAATCATCCAAATATTTATTATGTTAACTTTAAAGCATTGTATATGGCTGAGGTATCTACATGTTACATCCAATCACCCAGAATTCTCTTTATTTCCGTAAATGTCCAACCCAGGAAAGCTACTCCTGCCTTCAATCTTCCTAGTCACATATTTCGTATCTTGGACAGACTCGAAAATCTGTTTTCATGTCCTCAGGAAATTGTCTGCCATTAATTCTTCCAGTCCTCTACTCTGGACACACCTTCTCTACACGGTGTATTGCATCCTCAAGTCCTGAGTTAAATCTTCTCAGACAAAGAAATTTTCCTGGGATGTATCTGTAAATCTTTGAGGGAACCGTTGAAGAAAAATTGCATCAGATGGAGTTAAACAGGCCAGGAAGACTTTACTTAAGACTATTACAATAGAGGAGAGAGGCTGAACTCAACTTAGTACAGCAGAGGCATCTGGGGATTTACAGCCAGTGCGCAACATATGGGAATCATTGGATGGGAAATTACTAAAAGGAACTTGATCAAATATCAGGAGTGGAGGTATTGGATGTCAAGGGGGCTAAGAGTTCTCAATAAAGTAGCTATTAGGATTCTTGCCCAAATTGGACTTATTAGTATTCTTTACTAAAATTGGGTTTGGCAGGCCAAGATGGGGCATAGTTTAGAAGACGGCTCAGAGGAGCCTAAATTTGGGTCAAGGAGGGGGTCCTTGTCAACCTGAGGATCCCTTCAGCTTCCTGAAGGTATAGGAGACCCACAGAGGATGTAAGGTACTAGTAGAGGTGCCCACATGCTCTCCAAGCCTCTTCACGTGTTTGCGGCTCGTTCCACCTCCTGTAGCAGCTGCTCTTGCCCTTCCCTTCAGTCCTGGGTGACTTGGGTGCAGGCACCTCTCCAGTCAGGTCTTTTTCACCACCTTAATTTAGAACCTTGGAATAAATTCTAGTAACTGGATTTGAGCTAGGATAAGTGGGTCTTTGATGCGGGATATGATCACAGTGATTACATCATTAAATTCTTTTTCAAGATTTGGGAAGAAGTGGTCCTCCCTTATGTTACAGTTATATTATAAATTCCCAGGAGTGTGGTTGGAAATCTGGGATCTATTTGACGAGTTGACTTTGGGTTAGGATGTCAGTGCTGTGGATGGCTGAGAGAGCTAGAGGCTGGAGGTGGTGATGTTTGGAAGAAGAACTGCAGTTATAAATTTCCCACACACAGAAGGCTTATTAGGCTATCGCAGAAATGAGAGGATAATTTGGGGGAGACCTCATAACATTAGCATCAACAAAGTGGAAAGAAGGCAGGACCACATCTGCTAAAGCAACACCCCAAGTAGAAATTGTTGTTTCCCTCTGCAATCAGCATCCTTACATTCCATATAAGAGGAGGTACGATCAATCACCCATAGTGGGAACCGAAAGAACCTGTTTTCATAAGCATAGTAACCTTCATTTGTTACAGATTCTCTGTGTAACCAATAGTAATTCATAACGCAAGCTAGTGAAATATTTACATTTTAATGCATTATTGGAACTGGTGAGAGTAGAACTTGATTTGCTTTTGTGTTGCATATGAGAATACTATAATACCGACATAATAAGGACCCTGAAAATATTATGGATCACTGAATTTAAAGGTTGTCTCTTATGACGTAGAAGAGATTAATTTGTACAGAACACAGATGCCTGTCTCTTCCTAATTTAGTTCCTGGCCTGCTGAAGGAAATCGTTCCTCCCTCCAGCTCACGTTTCTCACTCCATTCTAAGGGCAAAGCGAGTGTCTGTCTGGAACTTTCCTGACATTCCAGGTTTGGTCAGCTTCATCTCCAACTCTTCCCCTGTCTACACACTGAGAGTAATTTTTCGCGGGGACATTTCTTGTCCCTGAGCCTCAGCTCCGCGAAACAGTTTCCCGGGTGCGAGTGTTCGGCAGTTTCAGGGAAGGATGCGGTCAGAGGTTCGCTCCACTTCCCCCAGACCGCAGGGGCGGGAGAGACCAGAGGCCGGCGGAAGGGTGAAGGCAGAAGACCTTCCACCGCCACTGCCTTCCTCTCCCACACACGCTTGGATTCCTCTCTGGGCCCCTCCACTGCGTGTAGCCCTTTCTGCGCGCTTTACTCACAACACATGCGGGCGATTGGTGATGAACTGGGAGTGCCAGCTCCCGGCGCGGGGGGCCCACGACCCGTGGGGCAGTGACTTTCCCGCCGGCCAGGGGGGCCGAGCCGCTTGGACTGCAGGAACCTCGCGCTCCGCTGTTGCCGGCTTTTGACGAGTTTCCAGGCCGGCTTTGCAGTTTGGGGTGGATGGTGAGGACGAGAAGGAACGAGAGAAAGCAGAAGAGAGTGAAATGTCTCGGAGAAATGGGGATGGCGAGAGGGGGTGACAAGTGAGCCCGGGACGTGAGGTTCACAGCGAAGACCGTGCGCCCGGGGCCCGAGGCTCGGGAACGCCGCGCGGGGGTTTCGGCTCAGGAGCGGCGAGGAAGCCTTTGTACCTGCAGATCTGGGGGAGGTGGTGTCTCCATCACAGGAATTGGGCGCTGCTGGAGCTTTTCCGCCGGGGCCCCTGAGAAGTTCTTGATTTCTCTGGGAGCGGCGATCGTTTCTAGTCAGTTCCTTGCTGGCAAAGTTTGTGCGCTTTGAAAGCTGAATTTAAAAGAATCCGATACTTCCCAGATGAAAGTATTGGGTTCTTATGTTTGAATAGAGTAGGAGAACCGAATACTGCTGCATACGCCCACAGATGTGTAAACAGAGGAAGCGTTATTTCACGTTCGAATGTCATTCCAGGAACTATAAAAGGTTCTTCTGAGAGGCCCCACCGAGATTCGAACTCGGATTGCTGGATTCAAAGTCCAGAGTGCTAACCATTACACCATGGGACCAACCGAAAAGGTTAGCGACCCTCCCTAGCCGTGATTAAAATATCTTAAAATATCTTCTCGATAATAACTTCGCAGTGGCTTCAACCCAGAAGCGTTAGGTCAGGCTTCAGAGAAACCACACCGATAATGAAATCTGATGCTTTGTTCTTGCTGGAGAAGAGGCGATGGGCAAAACACAATTCAGGGCAATTGGGGCGCTCTCCCCTGAGCTCCTGCAGGGAGCGTAAGTTAGCTTTCAGAAGATAGCAGGGGTGGATCCACATTTTGTGAGGTCTAAAGTTTACACAATTTAGGGAGTCCTCTTTAAGAAAAAGAATAGATATTATCAACACAAAATTAGATATAGACACTCCAAGGAGTATATGATGTATTTGATGATAAGTTGGAGTAGAAAGAGGCAGCAGTCTTAACTGATCTCCGTTATAATATACTTTTGCAAGTTTTACAAAAACATATGTTTCATACAGGGCGACCCCTTCCAGGTCCTTAGAAAGGGTTCATGCAAGTGAGAGGTCTTGACGCACTTCATGAGGCTTACGATAAATACCCCTCTGAAGAGCAGTTTGGCAACATCTATCAAAATAATCTCTATCTCAGCAATTGTTCTTTAAAAAGCCATTCTTCAGAAATGCAAACACCTAAGGATGCTTATTGTAACATTTTGCGATATCAGAAACTTGAAAATGTGCCTGCCCACTTAATTGAAATAATATACAGCTACTAAAAAGAATGGGATAGAGGTAGGTACCCACATGTTGGCTTGGCAGTTTCTGGAGAGGATTTAGTCTAAGTTTAAAACAAACAAACAAAATCCAGCAATTTGCTGAATTGTAATACGCAGCATGACCTATTTTTTATGTCATAATTTCTGTTTCTATATTAATTTTTAAATAGGTTTAAGGAATATATACCAAACTCTTGGCATGAACTTTTCTGAGAAATGGAATTGGGGATGAAGGAGTTTTTCACTTACGCTGTGTTCACTTTTGTGATATATATATTTTTTATTTACAGGTGTATATCACTTTAGTAGTTAAAAGGAAAAATCTACAAAAAAATTAACGTCCTTCAGTTGAGGACTTAGAAGTCATGTTTACTCCATGTTTGACTGCCTACTGTGCTCAGCACGGTGGTGATGATGGCATGCAGAAAACGAAAGAGGTAGAAGATAGAAGACCCGACTGCAAAGGATTAACAGATGGTTAGGGGAAAACCATAAAAGATAATTGCAAAATGTTAATAGTGGCTGGGAAAATGAATGAGGAAGCTCCATCCGTGTCCTTTGAGGATCTGATGGCTCCGGCACATAGACAAAACTTTTATATACAATTTCATTGAGTTTAGCGACTCACTCAAGACCGCTTACAGAACCCAAGGATAAGAATTTTTGATTTGGAGATTTCCAAAAAACATGTTCTGATTCTTCAAAGCCTCTTGAATCAGAAATGCCAAAATGTGAGTAATCAATAAGGACCAAAGAAGAAGGAAAGAGAGAGTGGGGAAAGAGAGCCATTCAGTAATTCAACAAATATTCCTCGGGCATCTGTTATTTATTGAGCGCTCTTAACAAGGCCGTTGGGGCAGGCTGGGTAGGGAGGAGGACGAGGAATCGTCTGGCACTTGCGATGATTCCTATGCTTCTAGATCTCTGGCAGAATCTGGTGGCCGCAGGCTTTTCCTCTTGCAATAGCGTTTTCTCTTTGGTTAACTGCATCCATTCTAGCACTGCCAGCTCCCTGCACTTTCAAATACCTTGCCTGGCAGAGCACGTGGTGAAGGAGCATGAGCCAGGAGGGAATTTTCTGGTTGCTCCTCGCTAGTGACTCGCTAGGCTCTGAAAACACGTCTATATTTTCCTTGCTGGTTTTCTGGGGCTAGTTTCCCACAATTGTATACAGCACCGCTCACAGAGCCAGAACAGGCAGAAATAGCCACTGCTGTCATTAGGGCGAAGCTCGCTCTTCACGGGTTTTCCCATCCATAAAAGGGAAAGATGGGACTAGATCTTACAGTTCTTTTTAAGCCTGACTTGCGGTGACCGGGAAAGGAGACAGTGGCCCAGAACTATCTAGAAAAGGCCGGGTGGAGCCTACAAACTCGCTGACTTGGCTTTCGCAGCAGGGATGCTCTTCTACGTTTGTTTTAGGACACAAGGTGAGTACCGCAGTCTGAGCGCCAGCGAAGGTCTAGCACCGTGACAAGAAAACCCAGAGCAGCCTCAACACTAGTGCTACTCACACTGAGAAACTCTTTTCACCGGATGACAGATAACTGGGTAACTCGAGAGTTAAGTTTCTGTACAGTTTACAGAGTACTTGCCGCACGTTGACCAGTCCGCGTTACCACAACCACAGAGATGATTGCACCGCCTGGAATCCTAGAGCGGACCGGAAGTGAGGGCAGCTTCCCGGGCCTGGAGGGAACGTGCTGGGGCCTGCGGCGGGTGTGTCAAGTGAGCGGTACCCTCGGCCCGCTTGTCCGGCTTTGCGCGAGAGGGTTTGAGCTCCTCATAGGTGGAAGCTGCGGCTGAGGGAAGGCTGCGTCTGTGCGGCGACAATCGGGCTTCCTCCACACGGCTCGTTGTGGGGGAGGAGCCCCTCTCCATCCCCGCCCTGGCCTGGGCTACCAGGAGCTCCGGTTTCAGAGCGACCTTCTCTCTAGTTTCCTTGCCCCACCTCGTATACCCAGGCTTTATTTAGGGCCAAAGTGTCCTTGATAACCTGACTTTACTGTCTCGCAAGTAACCTGCCACTCAATTTGTGACCCTGCAGCTTTAGTGAGTATTTCTGTGCTCACTATTTCCGGTCTTGTCAGAGGATGGCTTCACTTTCAAAGGAATTGTTCGAGTAACAGCCCTGTGTTGTCACGCAAACAAATCCTTTTTCACTGCATCTGTAATTTTTCTCTGGTAACAGTCTTCTTATATCGAAAACTTTCCTGATCAAAGATTAAGTGGGGACTTCAAGTAAAATCACCCATCTGCCTAGACCCCAATTGGAGAGAGCATTCCTCTGAGCTGTCTAAGCTTAGGATGGCGGTGGCCTCCAGGGCCCTTCCAGCCTTGGCTGGCCAGGCTTCAGAGGAACAAGGGGAGATTATCAAAGTAAAAGTTAAAGAAGAAGATCATGTTTGGGATCAGGAATCCTACCTACAGAAGAATTTGTCTGATAACAGGGAACTCTCTCGTCAGCGCTTCAGGCAGTTCTGCTATCACGAGACACCTGGACCCAGGGAGGCTCTGAGCCAACTGCGGGAACTTTGCAGTCAGTGGCTGAGCCCAGAGATACATACCAAGGAGCAGATCCTGGAATTGTTGGTGCTGGAGCAGTTCCTGACCATCCTGCCTGAGGAGCTCCAGGCTTGGGTGCGGGAGCATAATCCTAAGAGTGGAGAGGAGGTGGTGACTGTGCTGGAAGATTTGGAGAGGGAGCTTGATGAACCTAGACAGCAGGTGAGAAATCGGAGGGGCCATCTTCTTTGGAGAATTTTGAGTGCATGGGTCCAAAACAGAGTAAGTGGGATTAACTTCATACTGGTGGCTGCAAATTCTGGTTTGGGGTATTAGTATTTGATCATCGGTGTAGATGAATAGATTCATGCTTTTGGGATAACAACTTTCATGTAAGTGATAGCTGATCCAAATAAGTAGATGATTTAACCAAATGGGAAACCTTGATCTATTGCTTACCCGTATAAAATATATTTTATTTAGTCACTGTGAGATTAAAGTAGTGCTCTCTTCTTATGATGCCCACTACTTTTACCATATATGAAAATAAATCAGTATAAGAATATAAGGAACACCTTCTGGGAGAGATAAATAAAGAAGTAGCCAATTTAATGGAAATGGTGAATCATAAGATCTGGGTTCTGTGATAGGTTCTGTCACTAATTAACTGTGTACCTTGGACATATCACATCTTCTCTGAGCTTTAATGTCTTCATCTGTATAATGAAGAGATTAATTGCATCATTGTCTAGATGCTTTTCAGTACTTGGAGTTATTGGTATGTGAGGTGTATTGAGCCCAGTATTCTGTCTTTTACAATTATGCTAGAGGTTATTTTTAAAAGAGTATACTTGCCTTCTGTGACAGTAATTGTAGAACATTATGAATATTGCTAAACTTTCTTACATTTCTATACTGATACTATGCATACATTTATCTGAACTCTTTTTGAATATGAACATTTCATGTATACAGTCTGATCTGTTAAAACACGTTTTTCTGGAATGCAAAATCTTTCATATGAGATTGGTGAATAGGGAAGTGAGTCAGTATAATGCTGAAATTATACTGGCTCATACATGAGTTTTCCTAGCAAGGTGATATTTTGGGCCACAAGGTATCCGATGATAGCTGAATGCAGCAAGTTGTGAAGACATATGGTACTGTATATAATGCCCATTCACTTCCACATCCTTTCTCTTGGCTCTCTTGGACACAATCTCTGTTTTGGAAGTGCTTATTTGCATGCTGCTACCCGCCCCCCCCCCCATCTTTGTGCATTTTTTGCTAAACTTTTTTGTATTCCAGAAAATGAACAAGCAAAGGGGTTTGCGGGTGCCACAGAAGCATACTGGTGATAAAATTTCTGCTTGTGAGTGTAAAAGAAGAAAAGCTTTAACAATTGAAGAAAAGCTCAAAGTTATAAAATGTTTTGAAAGAAAGAACCTGTGACATTGGTTGTGCAAACAGCATAAAGGAATCAACTTTGCATACAATTACAGATGCTGCTGGGAAAATAAGAGAAAGTTATCTAGCTGGAAGAACTGCCAGTGCTACAAAATCTGTTAGAACAAGGCATAAGGAAATGGAATATTTGTTAAGTGTGTGGATTGAATACCAAACAAAGACGCAATCAGGGGCAACCCTTCTCAAAATTAAAGAGAAAGCCTTGGCATTACATGAAGACTTTGAGAAAAAAGCTGAAAGTCCTGCAGAAGTGCCTTCATTTAGTGCAAGTAGTGGCTGGGTTAGTGGCTTCAAGAACCACTGTGCTTTCCACATTGTTAAGCTCTCTGATGAAGCTGTGAGTGCAGATGAAGAAGCTGCAGACATTCCCCCTAGTGTTAAGAAATTTGATTGGTGAAGAAGGCTATACCCTGGATCAGATTTTTAATATTGATGAAATGAGTATCAGTTGGAAGTAAATACCCTCAAAGGCCTATATCTCAAAGGAAGAAATATAAGCTCCAGGGTTTAAGGCTACAAAAGATCAACTGACTGTGATGCTGGGTGCAAATGCCAGTGGAGACTTAAAACCTGCTGTGATTTATCACTGCCAACCCACAAGCTTTGGAACGAATTGTAAAGACTAGCCTTGGTGTCTACTATAGGTCTAGCAAGAGAGGCTGGGTGACAGGGCAGATATTTACTGATCTTTTTTTTGTAGATGAGTTAAAAAAAACATTGCAAGAGGAAAAATTTGTCTCTCAAAATTCTTTTAATTCTCAGTAATACACCAAGCCATCCTCTAACAGCTGCTGAGCTTTCTTCCAATATTAAAGGTCTCTTTTTACCTCCTAATACAACTTCTTTACTCCAGCCCCTTGATCAGGGTGTGATTGCAGCCTTCAAAGCTTATCATTTAAGGAAAACATTCAAGATGTTTATTGCATCAACAGGGGGTGACAATGCACACACGGTTTTTGAATTCTGGAATCAATTCAACATTAAACTTGCAACTGATATATTGCAGAAGCCCGAAATGATGTCACAAAAGCCTGCTTGCATGGGATATGGCATAAAATTCTCCCTTATTTAATTCATGATTCTAAAGGCTTTGAACCTTAAGAAGAACTGCCCCAAATCAAAGCAAGCTGTGATGCTCTTGCAGAGGAGGTTGGATTTGAAGAAGTTGAGAGGGAAGATATTGAGGAGCTGCTGCAATCTCATGCAGAAGTTCTGTCTACACAAGAGCTACAACAGTTAGTTGCTGAGGCACAAATGGAAGGTGTGCAAGACGATGAGGCAGTTCAGCAAGCTGCCCCACAAGAGCTTTTCACTCCTCAGTTATCTTCTGTTTTAAGTATGACAGAGAAGCAGTTGCAGTGGATAGAAGATAATGACTACAATGCAGGACACAGCAGGATTGCACTTCATGGTATTAGGTCCTATTTGGAGCCATATAAGCAGCTTCTTTATGAAGGAAGTAAAATGTTTAAGCAGCAACAATTGGCTATCTTTTTATAAGCCAAGGTCAAAGAAAGAAAACAAGACGATGAGCCAGAACCATCATTACATTTCTTGTACTATCACTCCATTTCTTGGAAAGTGTGCAGTGCTTCTCCACCTGAAATGATGATGCTGTCCCTCTCCCCTTGCCTTACCCTTTCCTTTCACCCCTTTCTAACAAGATACCATCACCTTTCTAAGGTAAAATCCTATACTTAATGTAATATTTCTTTCGTTAATACGTCTTTTTTGACTATACTTGTATTTTTGCTGGACTTGCTATAGTTTTACTAGTGCTCTGGTGACAAAGTTGTGTAGATTTTAAATAGTCTACTCTGTAACTTTATTTTCTCCATAAATCCTGTTTTTGTGCTCTTTTGCAGAAAGCATGTTTTTTCATGGTTCGTCTATTATGTTATAGCATAGATGCCTGTCCAGGTGGCCTCTTACCTCTAGGCAGCACACCTTTTCCTTTTGTTTGAGATAAACAGTATTGAGGTTTTTCCCTTAAGATGTGCCTGTAACTTTAGAATTTCTCTCTTCTAGCTTTGTTGGAAAATGCAGCACTTGGTAGGACTTGGCGTTTGGTCAGTCCTGAGTGATGTTCAGGGTTACTCCTGATCCTGTTTGATAGTTTTTCATGACTCAGTGTTATAGACATTTCCTAGTCTTTCTGAATATCAAATATGCATAAATGTTTCTCCTTTTTTCTTGTTCCTGTGTGATTTCTGAAAGGAGAAAATGCCATTGTTGCAGACACTTTTAGCTGCCAACCCAATATCTATTCTCCCCTTCTTTCTTCCTTAAAGAATGCTTTGTTTCATCTTGGCAATGTACCTAACTAAATACTTTTGCAGCTTTTTTTATACTAGAGTTGACCGTGCAACGTAGTTCTGGCCAGGAAGAAATAAGCATATTTTGGGGGGTTTCTGGGGAAGTTTTTACTTTCCTTATAAAATGAGACAGATGTGTTTAGTTCTGCCTTTTCCCACTTCCTGTCTTGAACATGAATGTGATATCTGGAGCTGTGGTAGCCATCTTGTGACCATGAAGTGATGATAAGCATGAGGACAAATACCAATATGTTAAGAATGGCAGAGCAGAATTATAAAGACAGCTAGAGTCCCTGACAAAACTGTTAGATAAGTGAGTCAGTGCCAACAACCCTCCTCTGGACTTCTTGTCACTTGACAAAAATAAACCCCTATTGGTTTAAGCCTAAGTTGGGTGTCCTAATTGGGAAATATATGCATTTCTAATGAATACAACCAAGTTTACTCCACCATTTTACAACCAAATGTTTCCTACTAGAATTTTTTTTTTTTTAAATCAAATGTAGAACTCATATAGTGAAAGGCAAATGACTGTCATAACCAGTTGGAAGTAATTTCAGTTTTGTAACTTGTTACTGCCCTCCCCAAGGCACCCTTTAAACTTCTGTGGTAGAGGCCAAGTGGAATTCCTCTTATTCCTTCTAAGACCAGGCTGACCTACCTTGAACTAGTCCCTCTGTTGGAAAAGTAGAGGAATCAAGAGGCTAGATATGTGTTTGTGTGCCTGTGTGTGCGTGTGCGCATGAGCACCTGCTTGCCCAGTTGGGGAGGAGGAGTCAGTGGGAAATCCATCACAATGAGCCATATCTATATTTTGTTTCATATCTTAGTTGCTCTAAGGGCTGATTGTGCTTGTACTAACTTTACAGAATTGATATGATTGTTTAGTTATAAGCAGCAGGTTACCCTGTCTCCCAGATGACTTATATCTCTCACTCCAGGATCCTGTTTCCTCCAATTATGGAAAGATTTGAGCCAACTGAAATGCATGCCGTTATATTATACAAAGAAATCTACGTAAGATATCTTATTCTTAAGATCAGAGAAGGGAAAATCTTAACCAAAAGTAACTGGCTCAACCATTTCATGAATTTTGTTTTAAAAGAAAATTAATTTGGTTTCTTGTATACTTTGTACAGTCTAAGAAGAGAGAGTAAGTCTATAACACAGTGTTCACCTTGGGAGAAAGGAGCGTGACACATAAATTCCTTAAATCCCACCATGACGTTATAATACACCATTGCTTTCATGTCCTCATATACCATTGAATATTTCCTTTTGGAATATTCTGGTTTATGTTCAACTTGAGTTCAATATCTGTGGACATTTTCCAGCAATGCAGCAGAGTAAGTTCTACCACTCACACCTTTTACTGTTAACTTTATTTCAGCATCTTGTTCTGCCCAGTGAATCTCAATTATTAGAGTTCATAGTTCTGACAGTATTTGTTCTCCACCGACCAATGGTCTGTAGAATTGGGGAAAAAAGAAAAAGATCGACACTGTTGTTGCCATACAATCAAAAATAGTTACGGTTTAATGTTAGGTGGGTCAGAAAAGTTGTCTCCACAATGCCTTATGTTTTAATTTCTATGGATATTGCTGATGAATATAAAGTCATCTGTAATCTACTGGACATTTTAAAATATAACATTTTCACTAGCTGACACCTGAATATTGGCATGGCCTCTCTTTTTCTTTTCTTTTTATTTATTTATTTATTTATTTATTTATTTGAGGAAGATTAGCCCTGAGCTAACGTCTGCTGCCAATCCTCCTCTTTTTGCTGAGGAAGACTGGTCCTGAGCTAACATCCATGCCCATCTTCCTCTACTTTATATGTGGGATCCCTGCCACAGCATGGCTTGCCAAGCAGTGTATAGGTCCACACCTGGGATTCAAACCAGCAAACCCCGGGCTGCCAAAGCAGAACGTGTGAACTTAACTGCTGCACCATTTGGCCAGCCCTTCTTTTTAATTTTTAAAGAGAAAAGAATCACAACAGCATTTAGCATAGGAAATGATGGGATGGCACTAATACACGTTATTACCTTCATTAACTTTCCTAATCCAGCAAAAATTAGGCAGTTCTATTGCCAATTATAGGATAACCCTTGATTATTTAACCTAGCATTTTTTTTCAATGTACACAAAAGGGGAATTGGCCAGCCAGCTTAAATAAATCAGGACATGAAGGTCAGTATTTATGGTAATTTGAGTTGTGTTCACAAATTCATTCAGTACTTTTGTAATTGAGATTGATCAATGAATAACATTTTTAAGGCAGTATTATGAACATCCCTGTGTATTATAATTGACTTTTTTTACTCATTTCATGGCAACTTCTCCTTTTATAGTATCATGGATAAAAAGCCTTTCTTTTCCTTAACATGTTTGATTTGTTTTAATTTGCTTTGTTTTGGTTTTGTTTTCCATTGCTTGGCTTGTCCTTGCTTGGTAGTGAAAATCTCAACACGAGCTCAGATATCCATGAAGGCATCACTTCCAAACCATAAAATATTCCAGATTTATTTTATTTTCCCTGTGCCAGGTCCAGATAATCTACATACAAAAAGCTCATATCTGAATGTATAAAGTACTACAAATCAATTTTAAAAAAGACAGATACCTCTATAGAAAAATTAACAAAAGACTTGAACATGCACTTTACAAAAAAAAAGGATAATCAGTTAGCCAATAAAATTGTAAAACAATTAATCTTAGTAATCAGAAAAATGCAAATTAAAACATGTGGAACCACTTTATTGTAACCATTGTGGATTAAATTAAAATTGCTGACATGACCAAATTTTGGTAAGGATGCTGAGCTACTGGAATGCTTATGTACTACTGGTAGTAATAAGTTAAGACACCTTTGTAAATATCTACCATGTATAAGCATATTCTATGATCCAGCAAACCCGCTACAAGGTATATATCTAACAGAAACACATTCAAAGACATGTAAATTAATATTAATAGCAGCATTATTATAATTGCCAAAAACTGTAAACAACTCAACTGCCCTTTAAAAGAGGAGTGGATGAATATATTATGGTATATTTGTACAGTTGAGGACTATACAACAATGAAAATGAATGAACAACTGCTACATTCAACAATGTGGATGAATTTCACAAACATAATGTTGAGCAAAAGAAGCCAGACAAAATAAATACATATTGTATGATTCTGTTTACTAAAGTTCCAAAAGCAAAATGAGAGTCAGCCCCCGTGGCCTAGTGGTTAAGTTTGGTGCGCTCCACTGCGGCGGCCCAGGTTTGGTTCGCAGGCACAGACATACAGCACTCTGTTAGCAGCCATGCTGTGCTGGCAGCCCACATACCGAAAAAGAGAGGAAGATTGGCACAGATGTTAGCTCAGGGTGAATCTTCAGCAAAAAAACAAAAAAGCAAAATGAAGCTGGTGATATCAGAGTAGTAGTTACTTTGGGGGGAGAGGAGGGCACAAGTAACCTTCTAAGATGCTGATAATGTACTATTTTTTTTACCTGGGTGTTTCACTTTGTGATAAGTCATTCTGCTTTAAACTTATGAGCTGTGTTCTTTATTCTAAGTTTATAATACTTCAACAAAAATATTGTATTAATAAAAAGATTTATATCTCATGATGTCTCTCACATGATAGGCTAGGATACTTGACTATATGCACATTCTTAGATTCGTATATGATGTGAATGAGAAATTACTTTTGTAAAGCCAAGGGCTAGTGAGGGAAATTTTCAGAATTAACCAAGTGTATAAATGCCCACCAGAAGATGAGCTAAGTTTTTGCAAGTTAGATGCAAAGCATGGGTAATTCATGCTAAGAACATATATGGCAGAGCATGGTTTGATTGGGTTTCCATGCTAGGGTCTTATATATTGATAGACCAGGTTGTTTTCTTTGTCCTCAAGAATATTTGGCAAAGCAGACTATTGAAATGTTTGGTTTCAGTGCAATGTGGCTTCCACAAGGCTATTTACAAGAGAACACACTTGGCAGAACTGTGAATTGGCCAGACTACGTCCACTGTAAGTGACACACTCAGAGGAGAAATTGGGTGCCATAGTCAAAGCCTCCAATTGAAGAGTCCAAGCCTATTATTTGTGCTCTTTTCACTGTAAGGTATACTAAATAAATATAAATCAGAATTTCTGTTCTTAGGGAGCTAACACTTTTAATTTTTTTAAGTAACTTATTCTTGCTCATTTTAGAATTAACCGTGGGGATGTGATTAATCCCAGAGGCTGATATTCTCTTAAGATAACTTTAGGAGGTTATTGGTTATTGAACACTTATTTTCATTAATGAATCTATTTTCATTAGATTTCACTATGGTGGAGATTCAGAATAGAATCTGCCTAACACGTGCTTACTCCCAGTCTACCTGTTGCTTAAATGACTAACAAAGATCCATATGTAGGAATGAGTAGGCAGACACACTGTTTCAGTAGAAAAAGTTATATAGTATGTTGATAACACAAATACACTGAATGAAATGCCAGACAGGAACATTCAGGGTTAATGCTAACAAACTGTGCCAAACAGTGAGCTGTTCACCAACTTCCTGGATTATTACAGCATTTCTCTATTGTCCACCGACTATCATTTTTAGGTTTGGGACAATCAGCTGTTAGATTGTAACACAGTCCAGAAAAACATACATAGTGGATGGTGTGATAACTGAATTTTCAGATTCATATTTTACAAAGATTTAGTAAGTTAATTTACAAAAATGCTGAAAGAAGGAATGCAATAGAGCTTTAAATAGGTTCTTACTTCTGGTTTCCCAAGAAAGTGAAACCTAATCAAACACCAGTGTAATGAACAGCATCATGTGGATAATTTAGAGGTAAACATGCTTTTATGTTAAAAGCAATGTTTATTCAAACTCAGTGATAATAACTTTTCTTCTGAATATTCTCACCAGATAAACCTATTTGTGAGCATTAATGTTCCTTCCTATTCAACTGCTTCCTTATTTAACCATATCATGAGTAAAATACAAGTTGTCTTCGTCTGTTCAGGTTGCTATAACAAAATACTACAAACTGGGTGGCTTATAAACAAGCAGAAGCAATGGTTCTGGAGGCTGGAAGTCCAAGATCAGGGTGCCATGATTGGGGGAGGGCCCTCTTTCAGGTTGCAGATTTCTCACTGTATCCTCACATGGTGGAAGGGGGCTAGGTAGCTCTGTGCAATCTCTTTTATAAGAGGACTAATCCCATTCATGAGGGCTCCACCTTCATGACCTAATCACCTCCCAAATGCCCTACCTCCTAAAACCATCACATTGTGTGTTACAATTTCAACATGTGAATTTTAGGGGGACACAGACTTTCAGACCACAGCCGAATCCAAGAGATATCACCTGCCAATGATAAGTAACATAAAGACCTAAGCAGGAGTGGCCAATGGCCGAGTAGTTAAGGTTGTGCACTCCCCTTCAGCGGCCCAGGGTTTCACCTGTTAGGATCCTGGGTACAGACCTAGCACCCGTTGGCAACAGATGTTAGCTCAGGGCCAATCTCAAAAAAAATAAAAGTAAGCAGACAAAACCCAGGGAAGCTAAGGAACACAGCCAACCAGCTAATTTCCATTGAAGTGAATTCTATGGGAATTACCATATTAGATAATAACTTAATGAGATATTACTATATTATAGTTTCATCTGTAGTCAGTGGAGATATCTGTGCTGCCCCAAACTTAAAGACAATAGAGGGGCCGCCCCATGGCTGAGTGGTTAAGTTCGCGCGCTCCCCTGCGGTGGCCCAGGGTTTCCCCAGTTCATATCCTGGGTGCGGACATGGCGCCACTCATCAGGCCACGATGAGGCGGCGTCCCACACGCCACAACTAGAAGGACCTGCAACTAGGATATACAACTATGTACGGTGGGGGGCAGGGGGTGGGGGCGGGATTTGGGGAGATAAAGCAGGAAGAAAAAGAGAATAGAAAATGAATTTCTACCCACTGTCTTAGGAAAAACAAAACTAATTGCTTAGTTATGGAAAAAAAGGGTTGAAAGACATGGACTTCATTCATATGCATAAATAAGCATGAAAGCATCTCTAGGGAAAACTCGAGTAAAGAAGAGTGAAATAGTCTTAGCAGATACTAACATACCATAAAGCCTCTTTAGGTAAAATTGTGGTACTGGTATATGAATAGATGGATCAATGAAACAATAGAAAGTACCAAAGTAGACTTGAATAAATATGAAAATTGTGTATACAATCCATGTGCCATCTCAAATCACTGTGGGGAAAAAGAACTTTTAAATAAATGGTGTTGGGACACAGGGATAACCATTTTGAAAAGAAACACATTAAATTCTTACCTCACATCATATATGAGTACCAGAATAAACTTTAAATGAATCATAGATCAATATATAAAATTTTAAACATTCAGGAACTAGGAGAAAACATGAATGACTTCTTTTATAATTTGAGTGTACAGAATTACTCAAAATCCGGAAGTAACATAAAGAAATTTTTCCACATGAAACACTTTTAAAATGCAGGACAAAAACCCAGAAGCAAATCAAAATAATAAATTAGTGAAAATATTTGCAAAATATTTAATGAATAACAGCTAATCTCCTTAACAGAAGTGCAATAAAAATGATCAAGAGACGTGAGCAGTTTTTCACAAACAGGTAAACAGATGGCTTTTAATTATATGAAAAGATGCTCAACTTCAGTCATAATAAGAGCAAGTCAAAACTACACTGAGGTACCATTTGTCACCTATCAGATTGGCAAAAATTCAAAAGCTAGGCAACACAGTCTGATCTGAACAGATCCTCTCATACATTGCTGGTAGAAGTACAAAATGCTACCATCCCTACAGAAGGGATTTGGGCACCATATAACACCAATTTACGCATTTACCCTTTGACCCAGCAATACTGCTTCTGGGAACTGACTTTGAAAATATATGTCTACAAATTAGAAAAACATAGACATAATTTTTCATTGTGGCATTATTTGTAAAAGCAAATTATTGTAAACAATCTAAATGCCCATCCATATAAGAGTGATTGAATAAACTATGGTGCATCAATATAATGTAATACTATGTACACATAAAAAAGAATGAGGAAGATATCTATGAGCTGGTATGAAATGATTTCTAGATAATATTTTTGTATTAAGTGGAAAAAAGGAAGTGTAAACTACTATATATAGTATGAAAATATACACATCTGCATTCCATTGTATATATATTATATATTTACACATATATAAGTATATACACACATAGACATACATATGTGTGTATATATATAATGTTTTTACTTATTTATGCAAAAATAATAGTAAAGTATCAACAAAAAAATGGTTTCTTATAAGAGTGGGTGAGAATAGAATGCAGGCTATATGAATTTGAGCAAGACTTCTCTGAATATATATTTTGATTTTTTTATATCATGTAAATGTTTTAAGTATTTAAAGAACAACATTAAATTCAAAATGATGAAACAAACAGAAACAGATGAACTCAACTGTATATCAAATTAAAAGGGTAATAACAGAAGAAAATAATTCAGGTAACTTGAACATAGTATTCTAACTACACTCTTAGTGCGATACTGTCTGTGGACATATAAAGCTGCAAACTTATATTGAATTTTACTTAGAAGGTATCTTGTTGGAAGTGTTCTACAACACAAAGTGTTGTAATTCTGAAACTATTTTGTGTTTACTGTAGGTTAGCGCAAATGAGTAAATATATATACATTGTTTTGAACTTTTTTTTTCACTGTGGAATAAGGTAAATATTTATATGGAATATGGAAAGATAAGGAAAATCCTATGGTGTTGAATTGAATTCATGCTGTTTTCTAAAATGTATTTACCAGCTCTATCCATGAAAGGGCCTAGAGGCGAGGATGCCTCATTAACAATGAGCCTACCTACTACTCAATCTTTGTTACTAAATAAACACTGTTGCCCTCTAAAATGAATCGACTTCTTGGAAAAACAGTTGAAACTAGATCTGGGACAGGGAAAATACAATGTGGTCCTTGTATTGTTTATTGTTCCGGAAAGCATGGCTGTGCTAAAAAATAACCTACTGGGGTCATGTCAAAAGGATGAAGGAACCAGATCAAAGGAGCTCCACTGGCCAAATCTGAGACATTTGGTGTATCAAAGTGAATAATGATGGAATGGATTAAAAAGTAAGTCTATAGTGATACTCAAAAACAGAGATGGACAGACAGATAAAGGAAGAGGAACATAAAGCTTTTGACAGAAAATTGCTAGCTAGTAAATGTAGAAGAAATTATAAAAGTAGGAAGTCACCATTTTGCAACCCCCAGTATGAAAACTGATTCAAGCAAAAATCATCAATGAATGCTAAAACCATTGGGGAATAGGATATTTACATAGTTTAAATTATTATCCCAAAGCTGACATTAATTACAGTGGGAAAAAAGTATTTTTAAAATGGATAGATCTGGTGGTCACTACCTTAACTAAGTGATCAAATTTGGCATTATCAACAACGAAATAACTTGATAGCATGTACCCTGTGGTGTGACACAGTAAGTACGTATCACTTATATAGTCTTCTTCCAGAAATGTTTAACTGGAATCTATCTGTGAAGAAACAACCAGACAAATTCCTGATGTGGGATATTCTATAAGACAACTGGCTCTGACTTTTCAAAATTTAATGTCATAAAAAATGCAAGAAACTATTTTTGATTAAAAGAAGCAAATAAGGTATAATGACCAAAAATAATGTATAAATATTGATTGGATCATGGACTTAAAAAAACCCATGAAATGTATTTTGGGGACAATTGGGGAAATTTAATTATAAACCATATACTAGATGATTAGTGTAAAGAGAGGATAGTGTTTTCTTTTTCACTCAACACAGTTATCCAACTTCATTGGCTTTTTTTTTTTTCATCCATAACACACTGGGCTAATGTTTTAGACATTGGGTCTAAAACAACTGTCAGATTCCTTCCTGAGTTAAACAACTCATTGTCCCTGTTAGATAATTTGCATAGCCCCCACCCCAAATATTTACTTTTAATTGCTCATACTGAAATGCATTTACAATTTTCTTTCAATTATCACAATTTAGGAAAGAGTCCTTTAATGTGTTTCCATTATTATTCCTCACAACAGAAACCACAGGGATGCATATCAACTCTTGTCCAATGGAGTCAGGCAGTTTCTGTTGTATGACTCTGGCTGTATTAGTCCCAACATTTTTTATTTCTCTTATTCTGTGTTGCACTCCTCTTAAAAAATCAGTGAAGACACTTTTTCTTCTTACATTCTATTTCACTAGAAGACTGTTTTGAGGTTTAGCTATGGTTTGTACAGACAGTGATCACTCATATTAATTTCCAAATGTACATATTTGTCCCCAGGTTCCACAGGGGACATATGGGCAGGAAGTTCCTATGGAAGAAATGACTCCTCTGGATACTGCAAGGGAGTCCTTAGGTACCCAGCTCCAGTCTATGGAAGACAGAATGGAATGTGAATCTCCAGAGCCACGCTCACTTCAAGATAATGGTGAGGATAATTTAGTCTCTGGAAAGAGGATAAGATTTGGGAGAGGGAAAGGTCTAGTCACTGAAAAGTTATCAAACCTCATTCTGTTGCAGACCCTACTGAATATAGCTGAAGGAAAAGTCACCCAGTGTAGTATAATGTTATTAAAGGAGTTGAATTAAGCTGTCAGATAATAACATAAACAATAGTTGAACACAGATTTTTTGCAATGGACTTAAGTACCTGTGGATAAACTAGAGATGCCTCTGTATATAAATCTGGAGCACTTGTCAGTGTAAGCATAGGTCCCATTTCTAGAGCCTCTGCCCCCAATTTTTGTCACATGTGACCATTTAAGACTTGGAAATACTGTTTAGAAATTTTACTCAAGAAATTGGAATTTCTGAAGTCTATGTCCATTAGAGTTCTAAGGACTGTTAGTAGTATAATGTGTTGTGGAGACAGGAGTGCATGCTCACCTAGTTCTGGAGCAGTTATCTTTTCCAAAAGGCTTAAGTATAATTGATAGAATTTTTATTTTTTCTCATATAGCCCTGGCAACTCCCTATTCCCTGCTTATTCTAGACCTATTAATATTTATTCTACTAACTTCTGGAGCTCATATTCTCCTGGTTCTCATTTACATTGCCCTATATTCCTTCCCTCCCCCAAATTCATCCTTGTTTACCTTCCTTTTCTGCTCATAACATGGCACAAAATACATCAGCATGGAAAGAAATAATAACCATGTAATGGTCTTTTCAGTCACATTTTGAGATACCACTTACCATGAGTGTTGTCATCTTCATTAGAAAGTCCCCAAATTTTTATCCAGCATTTTCCTGTGTAGTAATGTGTTAGATAATGGAAAAAATACTAGAGAAATAAGTGATCACTGCTTCTTTAGAAACTTAAAATCTTGTTAATCTACATATGAAACAGTTAAAGAAGAAAGTGCTACAGTTCTAGTTTGTGTTATGAATAAATTATATTTTTCAAGAAAGGAGAACTCACTGTGAGCTTAAATTAAATGATCAAAGAAGTCTCATGGAACAATTGAGAATTAAGTAAGACCAAAACACACAGTAACATACCATTAATTTGAACCTAATTTTGGAAATATGAACATTTGAGAATGATTTAAATTTACCAGTTCAATATTTAATATGCAAATTGGCAGTATAAACAATGTTGACTTGAGCGAAACTGTTTTTTCCAAGCAGCTATAAAACTATCTAGAGGTGATATGGTAATTCCAAATTATTCTTTTTGATTTTTTCAAAATAGTTTCCTTAAGACTAGCCAAGTTTGAATTATTCTAAATGTTCCTGTTATTATGAATATTCTAAACATTTATTTTAATATGCTGTATTAATTCAGAGATTTTTCACTCAAGCTCATCTGCTACTCTTTCTTTTTTTTTTTTTTAAGGATTGGCACCTGGGCTAACAACTGTTGCCAATCTTTTTTTTTTTTTTTTTTTTTGTTTTTTCTCCCCCACCCCCCCCCCCCCTCCCCCCCTACACAGTTGCATATCCTAGTTGCAGGTCCTTCTAGTTGTGGGATGTGGGACGCCGCCTCAACGTGGCCTAACTAGCGGTGCCATGTCCGCGCCCAGGATCCGAACCCTGGGCCACCACAGCGGAGCCTGCGAACTTAACCACTTGGCCACGGAGCCGGCCCCTGCTACTCTTTCTTTATTAAAATTAGTAATAAAGATATTTGTTCTGGGCTTATAGTTTCACAAGCCCTGAAAGGGAGCTGATATAAATGTATGATATTGAAGCTTAAGCCCCAAATGTTGCTATAACAGGTAACCTGACTGAATAAAACAAAATGCAGTATAATCTGAGGCTTTTAAAAAAATCGATTACTACATTGCTGAGTGATCTCTAGCCAAAAAAAATTTCCTGTGTAGTTAATAAATAAAAAATAATAACATCGACCTACTTCCTGTTTTATATAAAACAGTGGTTTACTTCAAGGCTAACCCCAGATGCTGCTTTGGAAAGTTACATCCTGACTTTCCACTCTTTCCTATATCAGAACTTTTCGTTCCTTGCTAGAGTTCTTCATTTACCTCTCTTTATTCCTCGAGGTGGGGCTCCTACCCAAAATTGTATCCCCCCTCTTGTGTGTCCATAGTCTCTACTTCTACCCAAGCTCTAGTGGCTACTTGGGCAATATATGTAGTTTAAGTTATATTCCCAAATATTCTAATTGACTTTTTTTCTTTATATTTTAGGGTCATTTTTGTGGCTTTCCATGATGTCTCAAAGCATGGGTGATGATAATCTCAGTAGCTTAGATACTAATGAAGCAGAAATTGAACCAGAAAACATGAGAGAAAAGTTCTTCAGAAGCTTAGCATTGTTATTGGAAAACAAAAGTAATAACACCAAGATATTTTCTAAAGCAAAGTACTGTCAATTAATAAGGGAAGTGAAAGAGGCTAAAGCAAAGGCAAAAAAGGAATCAGTTGACTACCGTCGCTTAGCTAGATTTGATGTGATCCTTGTACAAGGAAATGAGAAGCTGATTGAAGCTATAAATGGGGAAACAGATAAAATACGGTATTATTTACACAGTGAGGACTTATTTGACATTCTGCATGATACACATCTCAGCATTGGACATGGTGGACGTACCCGCATGGAAAAAGAGTTACAAGCAAAATACAAGAACATCACGAAAGAAGTTATAATGCTATACTTGACACTCTGCAAACTGTGCCAGCAGAAAAATTCAAAACTCAAGAAAGTTCTAGCATCAAAGCCAATTAAGGAAGTTCACTCAAGATGCCAAGTGGATCTTATAGACATGCAGTTGAATCCTGATGGGGAATATAAATTTATTATGCATTATCAAGACCTTCGTACAAAGTTGAGTTTTTTGCGGTCATTAAAATCTAAAAGGCCTAAGGAAGTTGCACATGCTCTTTTAGATATTTTTACAATTATTGGAGCACCAAGTGTCCTACAATCTGATAATGGAAGGGAATTTTCAAGCCAAATTGTCAGTGAACTCAGTAATATTTGGCCAGAATTGAAAATTGTCCATGGGAAACCTCAGCCCTGCCAAAGCCAAAGTTCTATGAATCAAATTAACGAGGATATCCAAAACAGGATTGTCTCCTGGATGCAAACTAACAATTCATCACACTGGGCTGAATTTTTGTGGTTCATTCAGATGATCCAAAATCAACCCTATCACAGAGGCATGCAACAGACTCCATATGAAGGTACTTTTAACTCTGAAGCTAAGCTGGGCCTGTCTCATTCTCAGTTAACTGAAGAACTTGTCACCAGCCTGAACACAGAAAATGAATTAGAACAGGCCAACAAAGAATTAGAAAATACTCTAAGAGCCCAGTATGAAGAAAACATTGAGACCGGAACAGACAGTAGTGATACTGATGAGAATCTTTCTGTCACTCCTAAGGTAGTCAAAAAAACCCCTCCTGAAAGCAGACTAAACTTTTCATCCTGTGTAGTTTGTGAAAAAGAATGCACAGGGGCTCATAGTTGTATATCATGTGATAGAAATGTTCATGCCTTCTGCGGAGTGCCCTCTCAGCATGAGACTGAGGGCTATCATCCCAGAATAACGTGCAGTCTTTGCTATGAGACCACTACAATGAAAAGGAAACATGATGGGATTCAAAGAAGTTTGACTGTTCAACCTTCCAAAATGCTAAAGCCATCAGAGACACCATTTTCATCAGAGAAAGTAGGAGATTGGGTAAGATTTTGAGTATCTGCTATAGAACAAAAGAGAAGAACTTCATTACACTTTCCTGTGATGGTAATGAAAGAGAATTTTGGATGCAGTATACTTAAGCACAATTACAGCTATCTCAGATATATTTTCTCTAAAGAAAGGCCCATTATTTTTAATGCCTCCCTGCACTCCTTTTTTCAAGTTGGAAGTTATAACCTTGAATGCTGTGTTACTTGTTGTTCTGGGGAGATGAATAGTATCTCTTTTATTGCTTTCTGATGTCAGGCATTTCCTGAGGGAATGAGAAAGCTATAATCCATGGTGTATGATGTGTATGTTGTATATCAAGATATATGTTTCTAGAAGGATGAATTTGAGAGGAGATGAATTGAATGTTACTTTGTTTTAATTGTCTGTGAGTTTGGGTCGGGAGGTAAGCTAAGAAAGGGCATTGACTTCAGGTCAAGTGAAGAAATGTTTAGGAAGGGCAGGAGATGGTAAATTTGGTTGGGGGATATGGATTTGTTTTTGGAAAGCAGTTTTCAGATTCAAATAGAGAGCGTGAGATAAGGCCAAAGAGATTTTAAAACAGTAGGTTTTATAGAGTTAATGTGTATTCAGGTTAGAGTTTTGAAATATAGAGGTTACACATGATTTGGGCCAGTAGTACTCAGAGTATGATCTTCAGACCAGTGCTGGCCTGCAAACTATTTATACCAGTCCATAATGAGGTAAGTCTATCAGTTGAGAGTATTTATAAACTTATAACAATTTGACATAGCTGCAATACCCAAGCACATGATTAATGAACTCATCTTTTTAAATAGAATATAGACCAGTTTGGGTGTTTTTAAATTCTCAAGGTGAGTCACATGGTAGGAGTTGCACACTAGTCAAGCACAATAGGTTCACATTACAATGTGTGATATTTTATGGTTAGTTTGTCAGCTGTGACTCAAAAGTGTATAACACTCTGAGAAAATGTAAGCATTTATTTATCTTTGTAGCTTGATTTTAACATCATTTTTTATTTTTAGTCAAGCCTGGTTTTTAACTTATAGTTTAACATTATTAGATAAAGGAGGAAAGTAAAATTCTTATTATTTTTAATCCTAATTTGCAGATGGCAAAACAAGCTTCACTGGATTTTTTTGTGAAGAAAAGACACACCTGTTCTGAATACGGCAGTAGTGGTAAAAGAAATGGTAACAATGGAAATCATCCCGAAGAAGTGAAAACCAAAAGAGTTCATACTAGTTTTACTCGAAAGTATGATCCCTCATATATTGAGTTTGGCTTTGTAGCTGTGATTGACGGCGAAGTGCTAAAACCACAGTGTATCATTTGTGGAGATGTGCTAGCTAATGAAGCAATGAAGCCTTCAAAACTTAAGCGGCATTTATATTCAAAACATAAAGAAATAAGTTCACAACCAAAAGAATTCTTTGAAAGAAAGAGTAGTGAATTAAAAAGCCAACCAAAGCAGGTGTTCAATGTTTCTCATATAAACATTAGTGCTTTGCGGGCTTCTTATAAAGTAGCACTTCCGGTTGCTAAGTCTAAAACACCATACACAATTGCCGAGACACTAGTGAAAGACTGCATCAAAGAAGTTTGCTTGGAAATGTTGGGTGAATCTGCAGCTAAGAAGGTAGCTCAAGTACCACTTTCCAATGACACCATAGCTCGACGTATTCAGGAACTGGCTAATGATATGGAAGACCAACTCATAGAACAAATAAAATTAGCAAAGTATTTTTCGTTGCAACTTGACGAATGCAGAGATATTGCTAACATGATAATTCTTTTAGTATATGTAAGGTTTGAACATGATGATGATATAAAGGAAGAATTCTTTTTTTCAGCCTCTTTACCAACAAATATAACTAGCTCAGAACTGTATGAAGCTATAAAGAATTACATTGTCAACAAATGCGGTTTGGAATTTAAGTGGTGTGTAGGAGTGTGTTCCGATGGTGCAGCTTCAATGACAGGAAAACATTCTGAAGTGGTTACCCAGATTAAGGCACTTGCGCCAGAATGTCGAATAACACATTGCTTCATTCATCGAGAAAGTCTTGCTATGAAAAAAATATCAGCTGAACTAAATAGTGTGCTTACAGACATAGTAAAAATTGTGAATTATGTAAAATCTAATGCATTAAATTCAAGATTATTCTCTTTATTATGTGATAATATGGAAACTGATCATAAGCAACTGTTATTGCATGCTGAGATACGGTGGTTATCCCGGGGAAAAGTTCTATCAAGAATGTTTGAAATAAGAAATGAACTTTTAGTATTTCTGCAAAGCAAGAAACCAGTTTGGTCCCAACTTTTCAAAGATGTGAATTGGACAGCCAGACTTGCTTATTTATCTGATATCTTCAGTATTTTTAATGATCTTAATGTTTCCATGCAAGGAAAGAATGCAACATGTTTTTCAATGGCAGATAAGATCGAAGGACAAAAACAAAAGTTAGGAGCTTGGAAAAACCGAGTTTCTACAGACTGTTATGACATGTTCCATAATTTAACAACAGTTATCAACGAGGTGGGTCATGACCTTGATATTGCACATCTGCGAAAGGTTATCAGGGAACATCTTACAAATTTGTTAGATTGTTTTGAATTGTATTTTCCATCAAAAGAAGATCCACGCATAGGAAATTCATGGATCCAAAATCCATTTCTTTCATCAAAAGATAATTTAAATTTAACTATAACTTTACAGGATAAGTTATTGAAGCTGGCTACTGATGAAGGATTGAAAATGAATTTTGAAAATACTGCATCACTTGCTTCATTTTGGATAAAAGTTAAAAATGAATATCCTGAGCTTGCTGAGATTGCTTTGAAGACTCTTCTTCTATTCCCCTCAACGTACCTCTGTGAGACTGGGTTCTCTACTCTGAGTGTTATTAAAACAAAACACAGAAACAGTTTAAATATACATTATCCACTGAGAGTAGCATTGTCATCAATCCAACCTAGATTAGACAAATTAACAAGCAAGAAGCAAGCTCATTTATCACATTAAAAACTTTAAATATTGATATATATATCAATATATATGCATACGGCATTATGGAAGTTGATTGATGCATATAGGCATTATGGAAGTATGAAAAATTATGATTAAAATAGCAATTTTCTATATAAACTGCCTATATGTAAACTTTCAGTTAAGAAACTGTACAGTTCTTATAATTCTTTTATTTTTCCGTTATATTTGTTATATTTATTAAAATGTAATTTTAAATCTGTTGGTACTAATATTAAAAAATTTGGTCTTGGTATTTTGTATGTCTTTTTATTATTGTATTTCATGAGGATATTACGATTGTAGGATGACTTCAGGATGGGGAATGATTTCTTTGAGATGGCAGATTAAATCAGTGAAGAGAAGTGAATTCAAGGGGTGGAGTTAGAATTTGAATGCATGGGAGGGGGTCAGTACGTTGTTAAGCTTGTTAAGCTGATCCTGGTTATGTTGGAAGTTGATGTTAAGTTCCTTTTGTAGGTGTATGTTTAGACACAGTGTTTTAAGTGGGTGAGGGGGAGGGAAACACTTATCTTCTAATGGTGTTATGGCTTTGGATGCATATTGATTAATTCTGATTTCATAATGGTGGGGGATTGGGCCATAGTGACAAGATTATGTCAGGTAAAGGTTTTTAGACTTTGCTTGAGCTGATTGCCTTTTAAGGTTCTCTGAGACAAAGTCAGGTATTATTGGCACCTCAAGTAGATTCAATAACCTCTTTTATTCTTTGGAGATGATTCAGAAAAATGCCACACATTTGCTCTCCTGTCTGTGTACTCACTCTGAATTACTGAAAACAGACTATTAGCACAAGGTAAGATCTTCATGGCAAAACATGCCAGGATCTTTGAAGAAAATGTCTTTTCCTAGACAAGAAAGCTACTTACAGTAACTGCTTCTTTTCAAAGAAATGTAACATTGAAAGTTGAAGAAGAAAAAGTTTTTTAGTTATAATAATCTAGCCTTTTGAGTAAAAAGAGTCAAGGGACTGGATCCCAAAAACCTTAGAAAGTGGAAGAAATGTTTTTCACATTCGGTTCTGAAACCTTAGAAGGATTATGTTTTATTGTGTGTTTGTTTTAATAAAATCTTACAGCTTTTCAAAAAAAAGCTAATAGTGTTGGATAGATTTAGAAGACAGCAGTGTAATTCCACCCACCTACATCTTATGTGTCTTCTCTCCTATCTGAGTCTATTTTGGAACTAAGGGATGTACATTTTTAAAGTTTTACCATTTGCTTTATTAATTGAATAAAGTATTGTGCTTCCAATTTTTAATTTTATAGAGCAATATATGTGGTGATTTCATACTTCTTTCTATAAATACCTAAAGTGGTCTGGGGGAAAATAAACTGAGAGGGACATAAAAAGTATATTTTAAAAGGGAACTAAATTTCCTTATTTTCTCTCTAAGAAATATAAAGCATTGGATATCTGAGAACAGAATTAGAATCACCTGGACAAGATTTTTGGTGTGAAGCCCTCTCAGATATTTGAATTAGACGCTCGTGTATTTTTCCTGCAAATGACTTGGTACCAGGAGGCTGAATTGCTTTACCTTCACCTTTTTAAGACTTAGGAATATTTGTCTTCCTTCCCTTTCCTCTTCCCTGTTTGTTTTATTGTCTTATTGTGAAATTTTTTTCCTTCAACAGCTTTATTGAGACATAGTTTATATACCATGAAATCTTAACATGAACTTGATGACTAGTGATTCTGTAGATCACCTGATCTTTTTCTTTCTATTTTCTCTTTTTTTTGTGCAGTGACTTCACATGTCTGTAGACATGTGGTTTTGCATACACTGCAATGGTAATTGCATATTTCCTTGTGTGCAGATATGACTACTATGTGTGTGTTTCTATTTATCATTTATTTATGTGCTGTATTTTAATTGCATTTATAGTTATTATGTATAATAGGATGTTGTATTGAACTTTTCCTACTGCCTAAGGAATGGTAACTATGGAGGGGCCAAAGATGGGTCAAGGAGATAAGTACCTCATATTCTAAAGAAATATGACAATGACTAGAACCAGAACCTCCTCCTTCACGCACACACACACAGACACGCACAGCACACAGACATACCTTGAAGGATGACTAAGTGATAGAACTGGCTTCCAATGTTGTGATTTCTATCAAGAAATCATTTGCTGTGACGCCTTCAGGAAGAGGAGACTTGCATTAATTTCCAGATTGGGTGTTAGTTTAGAGAGCAGACTTCCTCTTCTGCTCTCTGATTACTTGAGCAGGAAAAAAAAGTTGGAGAGGTTAGACCTGCAGTAGATCAGCCTGCCTTCCCACAATTTGGGGTGGCGAAGATATGCAAGTTTCCTGTAGGTCAGGTGACACCAAGGAATGTAAATTTGAGCCCTCAGCTAGTGTCCCACTCAGAAAAACTGTCCCCTAGCCAAGAGAACTCTCCAACAAAGGCTGTTGACATTTGTAGCTATTAGGTGCTGAAGGAGGTGAAATAGGTTAAGATGAAAGTTAAGCTAGCTAGCTATTTTTCTATACATATATTTGGGGCAAGCCCCCCACAAATGTCCTGAAAAATTCTCACGTGTTCCTCCTGAGAAAGCCAGAATTTTAGGGCTTAGTCAGAGGCAAGTTCCCAGTTTACACTTCCACTTCCAGTGTGTGTGTGTGTGTGTGTGTGTGCGTGTGTGTGTGTGGTGTTGGAGTCTTTGGATGAACCCTGGCCTCCCAGCAAGATTTATTGTCATGAATAGGTCTGAGTTTGGGAGCAGCAGGATAGAAGAGGGAGTTGCAGTTAAGGGCCAGGTGGCCTGCTCAACTTTATACCCACAGGTCCTCCATAGGGCCCCAGCCCAGACTTACCTGGATCATAGAATCTCTTCCTCCTCAGCTCTGGTGGTGAGAAGCTTGGGAAAGAAGAGAGTGAGGGGAAAAAGCAGGGTGGGATTTTGTAGCAGCGAGAGGAGAGTTGAAAGGGGGTACTTGAGTGGTGTTAGTGGGGCAATCAAATCCTGGGCATTTGGAGACCTCCATTCTGGGTTGACTGACTCTTTGGGATATTTCAGAGAAAAGGATCTTCTGTCAGATGCTAAAGGTATTGCTGTTAGGAATCCCCCTTCCTTGATGTGTCTGTGCACGTTCTGCAGTGAGTCTGTTGGGAACTTGGAGGATTGGATGGGGAAACTAGCCCAGTCTGTACCCTTCCTGGGCTCACCTAAATAATAACTTGCAGAATATCTTTTCTGGTATTCACCAAGATAGCAAGAATACTGTGAAAGTTCTAAACACTGTACAATTAGAAATTATGATTAGGAAAGAAAACATTTATTTACTGGTTCAAAGAACATACTATGTGCTTTGTATTCTGATATATTTGTGTTAAATTGAATTTAAAATTTGTTATTATGATTGATACAATTATGGTTTTAGTTAATTAAACCTTGGACTCATTAAAAAATGTAAAAAAGGAAAAGAGCATGAGGCTGTTATGGACTGTATGACTTTTAAGAGTGTGATTATGATGTGCTTGATCTTACTATTTAAATGCAAACTGATTTCTGACTGAAATCTCTTTTGCATCTTTAGGAGGGCAAATTTTCCAAATTACTGTTTTCCTATCTGAAAAATCTCGCTTAGTTAACTTGAGGAACCAAAAGTGAACTCAGAGCGAGAGGAGCACAAAGAAATGCAGGGTGCAACAGTGTGGAAAAAGGTGGCTGGGGGTGAGGAGGCGCAGGTGAACAGAAGCCGATTTTTAAACATGAACCACGTTGAGTTTAGCCTTGATCCTGGAGGCATTGGGAAGTCATTAATGGGAGGATAAAAAGAAAGTTACTTGAATTACATTTTTAGGAAGATTTTTCTGGCTACAACGTGGAAAATAAGTTGGAGTCTTAGAGGCAAGGAGACCAAGAAGAATTTTATAATGAAATAGATGGATGATAATGGCGTGAATTGGGGAAATGGTAGTAGGGATGAAGGAAAATGGATATATTTGAAAGGTTCAATATTCTAAAGGTGCCAGTTT